>NC_092162.1:46629637-46929637 GCF_045791955.1 Oncorhynchus clarkii lewisi
TTCTACGACCGGGTGAGATGTATGATACTATATGTCCTCTCATTCATATGATATTGTACGACCACTATTCCATTCATAATGCAACCTAACATAACGTATAAATGGAGTACACATACTTACGTACAGAATAATACGAATTGCCTTGATACCACGCTGATGCAGCAGCAGTGGTAGTAGTAGTAGTAGTATTAGTAGTAGTAGTAAGAATAGTAATAATGCCAATTACTGTTGCTATGCGACTAGCATGAAAAGCTTTTCCTCCTCATATAGGGTCAGTAGCAGGTGCTGTAGTGATGGGTTTGCCTGCCTACTGAAGGGGACTGCAGAGTTGTACTATCAGGAGCTGCAGTGATTTTCTGCAGAGCCATGGAAAGGGAGAGGAGCAGTCAGTCACTGAGGAACGGGGTAGAGATTGGGCTAGGAATGATGGAGGAACGCTGGGACGCGGAGCTGGGATGCGGGTAACATAACTATGAATCACAAAGATTTGACAGATTCTATTATCAAAAGAAATGATAGTAGCTGTCTAAAACAATAGTATGTTGACATAGCATTATTCATTTTAACGTAAATTAGCATTTACTGTCATCAGTTGTTAATACAGGTATTAGCAAGAGACATGAGTTTGAAGCATTTAGAGTTATGGAGTTAAACAGGTGTATAATACAAATGGATGTTTGAGGATTAAAATTGCCATAATGGTTAAAGTCTTATGCACACAGTTTCATAGAAAGTGTATACTGCCTTACTTATGGACTTCACAACATGATTTAGAGTATGTCTTCCAAGGTATGTCTAAATGCAGGATAACCAGCCTTTCCAAAAATAATCCTCTCTCCAGTCAGTGTGTTTCATGTAGATCCTCAGGAGACTTCATGGTTCCTGAAGGGAAAGCTGCCAACTGAGTGTTGCTCATCACCAGTATCAAACAGCCTCACAAACCGCCTCTCATGTACTGAGGTAGATTCACTAGACTAGAAATGAGATGTACATACAAAAAAAAATCTATATAGAGCCAAATAAGGATTATTTGGCTTGTAACCAAAGCGGACCCCTTTTTGGTGCTATATAGAACCTTTTTTTAACGTTCTATACAAAAACATGCTCATAAGGTTCTAAATGGAACATTTATGGTGCTATAAATAACAATTTCCTAAGGTTCCATAAAGAACCATTAATCACAAGTTATATATAGCACCAAAAAAGGTTTATGCTATGGTTCAACCCTTTTGGGGGCTATATAGAACCCTTTTTTATGGTTCTTTATAGAACCTTTATAGAAAAAGGTTCTATAAAGAACCTTTGTTAATCTCAAAGGTTCTTTGTAGATATTTTTGAAGAACCATATAGGGTTTTCTATTCTGGTTAGCCATATTATATTGTTAAAATTCCTTATATGTAATTATTGTTTTAATTGACAAGTTGAATCATAATGCTAATTAATTACATAAAAATCATACACTGTGATTTTCTGGATTTTTGTTTTAGATTCCGTCTCTCACAGTTGAAGTGTACCTATGATAAAGGATTACAGACCTCTACATGCTTTGTAAGTAGGAAAACCTGCAAAATCGGCCGTGTATCAAATACTTGTTCCCCCCACTGTACGTTAGACGGGGGGGGGGGGGGGGCTGTGCATATTTGTAAATAGCAGCTGGTGCACGAAATCTAAGGAAGTCTCTAGATTTTGCTCGCCTGAAGTAGAGTATCTTATAATAAACTGTAGATCAGACTATTTGCCAAGAGAGTTTTCATCCAAACTTTTCATGGCTGTTTATTTACCACCACAGATGGATGCTTACACTAAGACCGCACTCAGTCAGCTGTATAAGGACATAAGCAAACAGGAAACCGCTCACCCAGAGGCCGGGAGTCTTCCGATGGCATTGAGGAGTACACCACATCAGTCACTGGCTTTATAAATAAGTGCATCGAGGACGTCGTCCCCACAGTGGCTGTACGTACATACCCCAACCAGAAGCCATGGATTACAGTGCTTCTACACCTGCACTGTGCTTCTACACCTGCATTGCTTGCTGTTTGGAGTTTTAGGCTGGGTTTCTGTACAGCACTTTGAGATGTCAGCTGATGTAAGAAGGCTATATAAATCAATTTGATTTGATTTGATTACAGGCAACATTTGCACTGAGCTAAAGGGTAGAGCTAGTGCTTTCAAGTTGCGGGACTCTAACCCGGAAGCTTATAAGAAATCCTGCTATACCCTGCGATGAACCATCAAACAGGCAAAGCGCCAATACAGGGCTAAGATTGAATCATACTACACTGGCTCTGACGCTCGTCGTATGTTGCAGGGCTTGCAAACTATTACAGACTACAAAGAGAAGCCCATCTGCGAGCTGCCCAGTGACACGAGCCTACCAGACGAGCTAAATCACTTCTATGCTCGCTTTGAGGCAAGCAACACTGAGGCATGCATGAGAGCGTAAGCTGTTCCGGATGACTGTGTGATCTCGCTCTCTGTAGCCGACGTGAGTAAGACCTTAAAACGGGTCAACATTCACAAGGCCGCGGGGCCAGACGGATTACCAACATGTTTCAAGCAGACCACCATAGTCCCTGTGCCCAAGAACACTAAGGCAACCTGCCTAAATGACTACAGACCCATAGCACTCACGTCTGAGATTTTTGTTTCTGAGGTCTTGGCTGATTTCTTTTGATTTTCCCATGATGTCAAGCAAAGAGGCACTGAGTTTGAAGGTAGGCCTTAAAATACATCCACAGGTACACCTCCAATTGACTCAAACGATGTCAATTTGCCTATCAGAAGCTTCTAATGCCATGACATAATTTTCTGGAATTTTCCAAGCTGTTTAAAGGCACAGTCAACTTAGTGTATATAAACGTCTGACCCACTGGATTTGTGATACAGTAAATAATAATAATAATAATAAGTGAAATAATCTGTCTGTAAACAATTGTTGGAAAGATTACTTGTGTCATGCTCAAAGTAGATGTCCTAACCGACTTGCCAAAACTATAGTTTGTTAACAAGAAATTTGTGGAGTGGTTGAAAAACGAGTCTTAATGACTCCAACCTAAGTGTATGTAAACTTCAGACTTCAACTGTACATACTACCTCAATTAGCCCGACTAACCGGTGCCTGTATATAGCCTCACTACTCTTATTTTTCACTGTCTTTTTACTGTTGTTTTTATGTCTTTACTTATCTATTGTTCAGCTAATACCTACTTTTTACTTAAGAATCACACTGTTGGTTAGGGCCTGTAAGTAAGCATTTCACTGTACAACACTAACCTGTTGTATTCGTCGTACGTGACAAATAAACTTCATTTGTTTTATCAAACTGATTTGATTTAGTTAACCAAATAGTTACCTGGACTATCTGCATTGACTGTCTTTGCACGAACTCTTTTGACTCTTCACATACACTGCTGCTGTTTATTATCTATCCTGTTGCCTACCCACTTTACCACTACCTATTTGTACATATCTACCTCAATTACCTCGTAGCCCTGCACATCGACTCAGTACTGGTACTCTGAGTATATAGCCAAGTTACTCATTGTGTATTTATTCCTCATGTTAATCTTTGTTTCTATATATTTCTCTCTGCATTGTTGGGAAGGGCCCGTAAGAAAGCATTTCACCGTTAGTCTACACCTGTTGTTTACGAAGCACGTGACAAATAACATTTGATTGATTTGATTTGAAAGCTATGATTTACTATTTCAAATGACTATATATTTAGTTACCCACTTAAACAACACTTGTCTGTAACGACCCCGTTTTCATTTTCAATGGGTCAGTCATTACTTTATATCGGTTTTAAACAATCTTCAGTGGTGCAACATCACATTAGTCACAACACTGTTTTCAACAGGATATCCTGACCAACAACTGCAGGGGCCATCACAACGGGATAAATCTCAGGATAGTGAAGTTTGTTCACTTCCATATCTGAAAAACAGGCCATTCCTGTTTAGCATGCCAGCTGCCTGAAACTATGTCAGGACCCAGTGTCTCTTTCTGAATCTCACTGAGAACATGACAAATAGTGACGAATTGTGACAAAGTCGGTGGAACATTCAGTGGTAGTGTTGCTGTTCTTTCTTTGTTCTGTTCACTGCTAAATCTAGAAGTGTAAAAAAAATAATAATAATGCAGTTGAGACATGAGTGTAAATTTTTTTTTACAAGTGTTTCATGAGTAAACTACATAACCTATGCAAATGGTAACATTAGGCCAGAGCTGGCCAAAACAACTGCCATTAAACATTATTATTTCTTACAACTACAGATGTAGGATCTTAATTTGAGCAAGTTTGCTACAGCAGGAAATAATCATGCAGCAACAGGACATTTAAATTATTATGTGGATTATAATTAATTGAGATATTTGTAGGGGTTGATACATTTTTCGTTAAGGGAAAATAAGGTCAGAAATTTCTAAGTGGAAATGACAAACTTCAGAAGCCATTTTAAACTTCCAAGCTTTAAATTTCCGGGAAAGTTCTCCTCAAACAGGGTGATCAAATTAAGATCCTACATTTGCACTGCTTCAACCACTAGCTACTGGCACTGCCACCTGTACAACAAGGACCTCCCACTGTGTCCTGCTGTTGCTTTGGCTGCTAGTACACAGGTGACATTTTTTTCATGGAAATTATGGAGTGAGCCAGCTGCTTTAGAGCAGCCACTAACAACATACAATGCAAAAAATGCCCAGCAGATAGCCTAGCAGTTAAAAGTGTTAGGCCAGTAACCGAAAGGTTGCTGCTTCAAACCCCTGAGCTAACTAGGTGAAAAATCTGTTGATGTGCCCTTGAGCAAGGCACTTAACCCGAATTGCTCCTATAAGTCTGGAAGAGCGTCTGCTAAATGTAAAATAAATTATGCAAATCATCCACAACTCTTCATCACTATCTTATTTACATGTAGCCTAAGTACTCAGCATGGACAAAAACAGATCAGCAAAACGGAGAGACTTTAAACTTGCAGAGTAAATTGATGTTTCTATGAATTAATCAACTGAACTGAGGCCCCTGAGTTTCTGATGCTAACAGATGAATTGTAAACGCTTACTGTATTTACTACTTATACAACAGGCCTAATCCTGAAGACAACCTTTCTACATCAATAAATCTAGATAATCATTGCCTATTTACTTTAGGTCTACCCAGCACAATTACTGTAAGGATGCCTTCTTTTTGTACTGTATCCTTCCTCACTGACCAAACCCAGGTCCCTATCCCTCCCTATCTCTATATACATTGCTGTTCAGTGCAGACTAGACTGGATATAGCAACCAAGGTGTGTCAGGCAGAACGCAAATGTATTGTGTTTCTTATCTGATCATCTATAAACTCGTTTTTGTTTTCTTCCATTCACATAAAGAATGGTATTTACCATTTTGATACAGTAAGATTACATTAAAATCAAAACGTTGTATGCTATTAGTTACACGTTTTTCAAAATGAGGGAGGAACAATGAACATGTATGGCTAATGGTGGTTTATTTTCTGTTATATGACAACCCTGAGTCCCCAATTAGAGCAAAAAAAAGCCCATGGATGGATGGAATCCGTACGATTATTTTGTTGAAAAAAAAAACACTGATGCCGATATTGATAATAAAACAACAATGGCACAACCAAGCCTAAAACAACGATATGATCAAGCCGGTTAATGTATCACTCCCAAAGATGCGTGAATGAACCCGTGTACTTTTCCCCCCGCACAGTTCAAAGAATACTCCCATATCGATTATTGTCACATCGTAACCTGACAATCTTACCTTCGGTTTGGGCGTTTCCTTGTATTTCAGCTGGTTGGTTTCTTGATTCTAAAATAGGTCTCCCCTGGCATATTGGAACCCCATTCAATGTATGCCTCTTTCGTTTTCAGCAGAGGAGAGAGTCGGTGAGCTGTATCGCTGTCCACTATTCGTAGCCTTCTCCAGTATTCGTGCACGCTTGCATTCATCCACGCTCACCACGCCTTCGCCCCGCGGGCATTTACGTGACAGGGGCTTCTAGCGCTCGCTCTCCTCTTAGCTACTGCCACTGTACTGAACTGTACACACAATGGGTCACAATCTGCTCATTGCTGGTGATAAACGTTCGTGTTTTAGACATGATGCAGACCTATTCATAATACATAGTTTGTGTTTTACCCTGGTATTATTATGGAAACCTATCAGGCCTATCAGGGTGTTAAAAATTATAATAATTGTAAGCAATGGACATTGTGTAAATTAATGCATTTCCATGTGACATGTACCCCACCTGCAGAAATCAGTCAGAAATTAATAAGATTGAACAAAAGTGACATACAAAAGCTTCTCAATATTGCAGAAAATATCACATTTAAGTGTGTACCTGAGGTCGTTTGTGAAGTGGTATTGATATAAGATGCTGTCAAGAAAAAACAGATATAATCTATTAATCTCACTGTCTATTTTGAACAAATGCAACTGAACATTTGAGAGCTTAACTGGATTGAATCCTATGACTGACGTTTACAATAAGGTCAATGGAGAAGATTATTGGTGTATATTTCATATGATCAGGACTGCTCCTGCTCCTGAAAAATGTATTGTTGCCTTAACACAGGCAAAACACATGCAGCTACTGTATGGTATATAACCAAGCTACAGGGAAGGATTCATGATTCATAAGGACACAGCGAAAGAAACAATGGCCTGTAACTTCGCTGTTTATGAACGATAGCACAATTTACATTTTCTCCTAAATAATATTTACAAACAGTTGTCTTATTTGAAAATGTTGTGCTGAACATATTCTGCAAGTTAATTGTAACTAGCCTTGATAATTTTACAAGCTGCTGATTGATGAACCAAGAAGCTGGTTTGTTACCATTCTCTCCCAGCCTACTGTAAACGATTTACCCTGGGGACACCCATCCCCTAGTGCCCCTCCAACCCTCATCCCATCCCCCCATCCCCCCCTCTAGGGTCTCTGTCATCAGACATGAATAAGCATCTCATTAGCATTCCCCAAAACCATCTGTGCTCTGTATATCTCCTTCTCACTGCCAAGATCCAACCATCTGAGTTGTTTAGATATTTATGCTGCATAAACTATACAAACAGATTGCAGTTTAGTTTATGTTTTTTGGGGGGATAGCCCTATAAACACCCTGTGAACGGCCCTGTGCAGTTTCCTGTGTTTTATATACAGTACCAGTCAAAAGTTTGGACACACCTACTCATTCAAGGGTTTTTCTTTATTTTTTTTACTATTTTCTATATTGTAGAATAAGACATCACAATTATAAAATAACACATATGGAATCATGTAGTAACCAAAAAAGTGTTAAACAAATCAATATATATTTTATATTTGAGATTCTTCAAAGTAGCCACCTTTTGCCTTGATGACAGCTTTGCACACTCTTGGCATTCTCTCAACCAGCTTCATGATGTAGTCACCTGGAATGCATTTCAATTAACAGGTGTGCCTTGTTAAAAGTTAATGTGCTGGATTTCTTTCCTTCTTAATATGTTTGAGCCATTCAGTTGTGTTGTGACAAGGTAGGGGTGTTATACAGAAGTTAGCCTTATTTGGTAAAAGACCAAGTCCATATTATGGCAAGAACAGCTCAAATAAGCAAAGATAAATGACAGTCCATCATTACTTTAAGGCATGAAGGTCAGTCAATACGGAACATTTCAAGAACTTTGAAAATTTCTTCAAGTGCAGTCACAAAAACCTTCAAGTGCTATGATGAAACTGGGTCTCATGAGGACTGCCACAGAAAAGGAAGACCCAGAGTTACTTCTGCTGCAGAGGATAAGGTCATTAGTTACCAATCTCAGAAATTGCAGCCCAAATAAATGCTTCACAGAGTTCAAGTAACAGACACATCTCAACATCGACTGTTCAGAGGAGACTGTGTCAATCAGGCCTTCATTGGCAAGTTGCTGCACAGAAACCACTACTAAAGTACACCAATAATAAGAGGAGACTTGCTTGTGCAAACACAAGCAATGGACATTAGACGAGTGGAAATCTGTCATTTGGTGTGATGAGTCCAAACCTGAGATTTTTGGTTCCAACCACTGTGTCTTTGTGAGACGCAGAGAAGGTGAACGGATAATCTCTGCATGTGTGGTTCACATTGTGAAGCATGGAAGAGGTGGTGTGATGGTGTGGGGTTGCTTTGCTGGTGACACTGTCAGTGATTTATCTAGAATTCAAGGCACACTTAACCAGCATGGCTATCACAGCATTCTGCAGCAATACGCCATCCCCTCTGGTTTACGCTTAGTGGGACTATCATTTGTTTTTCAACAGGACAATGACCCAACACACCTCTAGACTGTGTAAGGGCTATTTGACCAAGAAGGAGAGTGATGGAGTGCTCCATCAGTTGACCTGGCCTCCACAATCACCCGACCTCAACCCCAAATATATGTTGATTTGTTTAACACTTTGTGGTTTCTACATGATTCCACATGTGCTATTTCATAGTTTTGATATCTTCACTATTATTCTACAATGTATAAAATAGTAAAAATAAAAACCCTTGAATGAGTAGATGTGTCCAAACTTTTGACTGGTACTGTATTTATTTGACAGTTTTAATTGAAAACAATCACAGTAAGGTAAAAACTTATGCAATGGACTTTTAACTGTATTAGTAGGGTTGTTCCACGAAATGAGTCCCTTTTGGTGGTGCAACTTGCTGAACAAGTTCACCTTATTTTAACATTCTGTCATGAAAAGCACATGTTCCGCTTAATAAAAAAGCTATGTTTTCCCATCTCAAGAGGTGAAATAAAAACAAATACTATAGTAAGTGCCTATTAAGTGCCAAACAAAGACACAGAGTTGACCATAACAAGGTTGACTATAACAGTGTTGATGATTTCATCTTAAATCAGCCATGAATCCTCGTATCTCAGGTGGAATGGAAACTTGTTGTGTGCAACAGGGTGGATTAAAATGGAATGCAAGCTTCACAAAAATGTTTCATTGTTAAAACATTTCTTTTGAAAACATTATTTGAAAATGATTTATTTCAACATATTAAATGAGAGTTCAGCTCACATAACAGGATTGGTTTTTATTACAGGTTTTTATGACCTTCAAATTAATCACTAATCACATAAAATAAATATTAATCTTCAGAAATGACTTAGTCAAAGCAACAAAATAACTTGGGCTTTAAAATGATGGTGAAAACGATACATGTCAAAATGCAGCATTTTGGCACTTAGGCAAGTCTTTATTTATGTAAGAAATCTGATTTACTTAATTGTCTGTGTGATCTATATTAAACGGTACTTCATTTAATATAACAGGATTTTAAAATTCAATATTGGTGCACAATTTCTAGTTACAATGTCAAAAGGATGCAAAAGGGACCAATTTTGTGTAATTACCCAGTACCTTAGTGAAATGGTTTATCCAATAAGAATATAGGCAAGACTACAGGAAACTTGAGGAAAAATCAACAAAGTACTTTACTGACTTAGACCAATGCATCAATAGAGCTTGTATCAATTTAGGGTGGTTACACTGAAATTGTTGGAGCATGACACATCCTTGAACTGAATGTGTTTATATAGTGTAGTAGTCTGCCACAGATACTGTGACAGTATCCAGGCTGCATAGGAAATTGTCATAGAAAGCACCTATAAGGTAGTGCAAAGGTAGGTCAAGGAGGACAGCATTCCCACAAAGACCTGAGCATGTGCACGAGACAGTGAGCAGAACGTAATTCATTAGAGATTACATTATTTTATAGAAATAGAATAGAAAGGAATAGAAAATAACAGTGTAGAATATATTTATTATAATGATACATACGCAGAGGCTTATTAGAGAAGGTTCAATGTTGACAGGTGTGCCTTGCTTCCTTTCCTAGAAACATTTGTTTTTATCTTTATTTGCATGGTGAAATGTAGGTCTTTTCGCCAGGTGAGCAGGATGACACAAATGCAAATATTGAACTTGCAATTCTTGCATGCGCTGTCACGAATGGTGTCGCCTGCAGGCTCAATGAGGATGTTGATTTTCCTTGCTTTACACTGCCGCCCAGTGGAGAAGAAATTACTTTAAAAGGGACAGGGGCAGATTGCAAGTCACAAATAGGAGAGACCCCTGTGGTGATCATGGCTATTACTTTCACGGTACGGTATGTAATGTAATGTAACACTAGGCTATCGTAAATCCGAACTGGTTGCAAATTAAAGATCATGTTCACAGCTATTGCTGGTGTGCGGTAGGGTGACAGCTCAGAGGATAATAACAAATATCTACCGAATAAATATCCTACCTACATTTGTAGATAGAACAGATTTTCTCAATGTTATTCTGCTACGACCATCAAAAAACAGGAGATAAAACATTGAATTAAATTAAAACATGATCAACATTGGATACGTGCTATTAACATGGCTGTGTAGTATCTTATATTTAGGAATAGTCCACTCATCTGATGGTTTTCAATGTGATTTGTACATGGCAGTTGTGTAATTACAGTGTGGGTATACAATGCTGCACAATAGGCTTTATATTGTGTTGTAACACTAGCCTAGCTGCCTATTGTAGTGAGAAAAGTAGGCTTTGTGTGACAATTATGGAAATGCTGTTTAGGATATTATTATATGAACAGATATTGATATTTGTAAATGTAAACAATGCATATAGAAAGCTATATGGCCTGCTCCGGCATTTGACCTATTCAGCAGAATTGAGGGTAAAATGTGGTAAAAGCCCATCAGATGTTGGACCAATGAAAAAGCTGCTGACATTGACAGATCAAAACACAAACTTGCGGGGTACGGTATCATGGTGCTTGTAGTTCTCTATCCCATACACTCCTATTTCTACGGCCACTATTCCGTACTCTACAGAACTACATGTTTTTTTGCGCTGTTTGCTCGCTGGCTCTCGGAGCAAGACGGGTTTGCGATTTCAGTGGCTTGTACTGCGATTGTTTTAGAGAGGTGGCCATACCATCGTTCGTTTCTTTATAATTTGTTAATGTCAAGAGTTGACAGTGGCAAGTATGCAAGCAGAATCCGGAATAGTTCCTGACTTCGAGGTTGGAGAAGAGTTTCAAGAGGAACCAAAAACGTATTACGAATTGAAGAGTCAGCCCTTGAAAAAAAACA
Source organism: Oncorhynchus clarkii lewisi (assembly GCF_045791955.1). Lineage (NCBI taxonomy): Eukaryota > Metazoa > Chordata > Actinopteri > Salmoniformes > Salmonidae > Oncorhynchus > Oncorhynchus clarkii. Next base: position 46,640,763 of record NC_092162.1, read on the forward strand.
GGTCAGTGCTTTGACTGTGTGCACAGTTATTTCCTCCGGTAAAGAGGAATTTGTTTTCCCAGCGTTGTTTTCAAAAGTTTTAAATAGTCAGTAATTGAAATATGTTTTGGGAGTTGTTATAATAATTACGTTATTTCCAATTGACGCGCTTTCAAGGATGTAATCCTATATGCAGTCGGTCCTATCCTGTTGAGTACATTCTAGGAGGGATTTGTTTGCCTCCCATTCCTTATGGCTCTTTTATTGCACAGTTAGTTATGCAACACTTGGGTGTTGTCTTGTCAACATGCAACTTCAAATATTAGCCTGTGAAGAATAGCCTCCTATACAGTTTGTTCATGGATTTTGAGAGTCCGACTAGGGATTAGACTATGATGTCTTCTTCATACTGGTGTTGAGCTTGGTGATACCACTTCCATCGTTATTTACAACATAAATATTAGGCTACTATATGTATAGTCTAAATGCATTTTCTTTTGGAAGAAATATATTTAATGCATTGTAAATGTAGTTACAATGTCAAGGTGGAATGGCATCTTAAATGGTGTTGTACAGTATTTCACACATGTTAAAATATGTGTCACATTTCACTGGTGCATCACTCATCAGTTTGGGCATCAGCTGTAGGCCTATTAGGAGAGAATTATGAACATGATAAATATCAATAGAGACCTAGTAAGAAAACTTCTTATAGATTCTAAAAGATCCTAAAATATTGTAGCCATGTTACTTCCCAATAAAGCTTATGTAACTACATAAGGGAAAATGGATAGATACTTTCCTAAGCAGTTGACAAATAACTTATTAGAGCGCTATTTGTATCCATATTGTGTCCTCTGTCCCCAGCGCCGAACAAAGAACAGGGAGCTGAGTCAGGTCTGTTCTCTGGACATGACCTTATACCCCTCTGCTGCCTGGGGTCCAGGCCTCAGCTGAATTGTTGTCACTTTGGTTATGTCTCTCTTTGTAAGATCAGACGGAACAAATAACTGGAACTTTTCTATTCTCAAGACTTCTACATTTAACGTAAGTCTTTATACCATAATCTTGCCTTCTGTGTAATGGCATAGTGTATGGGAATGCCTTACATTCAGCAGTGGTCTAAAACGCCTGTCAATGCATGCCTATTGCCAGGAAGTTGTTTAAAGCAATATTGTCTCTTTGCGTCTGGTAATTCTGTATCATTTCCTTATTGTCCTAAGTGGTGGAGACATGTGACCTTTCTGCTAAACAGAGGTTCCCCAGATAGAAGGGTGGTGTATGTCTGAAACACTGTCTGAACATGACAGTGCTCTTCTGTGTCTAGAGTTCTTATAGCATTCTTGTGGTGGACCCAATCTATTTTTTGCATTCTGGATCTTGGCATTTTGTCAGCAATTTGTTGGATATTTTTCCAGTTTCATTGTTGTGGAGTTTTTTCTTTTTCCAAAACTTCTTTGGAGAGAGAGAGAGACTAACCTAATTCATAATTTTAAACTTGTTTCTTCATTAGTAAATTTCATTACATTGTTATAAGCTGAATGGTATTTTTGTGCCCTCATCGCAGCAGTTGCATTCTTAGTATAACTAAACAGGTCTAGCTTTGAGTTGTGATTTAATGTCAGTTTTTGTGACTTTTGTGTGTCTCCAAAATTACCTGACATGCATGAATTAATTTCATTTTCTTATTTTCCTGTGAGAATGCCCTACTAAAAGCAGTGCATGGCTTTGCAACAATGACAGAAAGCCAAACATTGTGTATAGTAATTTTGACCATGCTTATCCTCACATACACTTGTGGTTATGACACTCACAGCCCACTGTGGTTCATTCGTTTGACTGATGCAGTATACCCTAACAACTACAGTAAAGCAAGGACAAAGCTTAGGCATAGATTTACCGGCATGATAGGCCTAAAGTTCAGTGTTTCTAAATTTGAAATCATACGGTGATAACATCATGAATTATCTTGCTTTTATTGACATTTAGTTTGTTTTCTTGCTGTCTCAGAAAGCTTTTGGCACAAGCAGCCGAACGAACCCCTGCAGACTCAAAGCCAGACTGTGTGTGCTTGATATAGACTTGAGACAGACTGTGAAACTTGTCTTCTATGCAGTGTAAATTAGCGATGTAAATTTAGCAATGTATATGACACCTTCAATGCAAAGTGGGCCTGGTGTTGTTTGTAGCTGAGATATTTAGCAGGGCAACCCATGGAGCCAGCTGCACATGTTAGAGATTATAATTAGACTGTCATTATTCTGCAAATTTCTTGAAAGGATTTGTTAATGTCTCAGTTTTAATTTGCAGCATAGCTTCTGTTAGGCCCAAAGTCAGGACTACACCATTTGTTGGGCTCCAGCACTAAATAATGAAATGGGCATATGAAAATAAAATTGAGATACATTTTGGAGAGATATTTCATGTCATGACATTATGAATGGAATAGTATGTAACGTCACTGGTGTCCAAACGTCACCACCTGTACCTGTCACACTATCTTTCATCCGTCGCAGATGTGGATTAGAGATGAGGTGTCAATTCAGCATTAAACCTCTGTCAAAGCATCTGTCAAAGTCACATTGTCAATGTTTTTCCATTCTGGATCTTCCCGTTTGTGTGATATGATGACTACAGTAATTGAGCGGTTAAGGATGCACCATTCATGCACTCAAACACTACCTACATGACTATATGACGCTTTCAAGGAGCAGAGATGTCCCTAAGAGTTGTCCTCCAATGGTCATGCACTCAAACTCAAAGGCTCCCTCCAAGCCTCATTACATAAACAGAAAATGCATATAGTGTAAAAGTTCCCTCAAGGGCATCAAATGGCAAAAGCAGAGAAATGTACAGAAAGTACATACTGTATTCCATTATGATGTATGTTTTTTCATGAGCATCCAGTATCCATTGCTGGTTTCAATGTGGCCTCTATAAGAAGGGGATTGTGGCTTAGAGTCTCAGGAAGATTTCTGTTCTGTGGAGTCCCAACCAGAGATGCCAGATGCTCACATAAACTGCATTGCATTGCTTTTAGGTTCTATGTTTTTACATGAGCATCGGCATTCAGTGCGGGCGTCAATGCAGCCTCTGACACATGGTGATTAAGGGACAGTCAAGGTCTCAGGGAGCGCTCTGTTCTGTTCCATATCGTGCCAAAGAGGGCAGGCTAGGACCAAGGTGTTCCTCTCCTGATCCAGGATGGGGATCCGATTGCGTCTGAGTGACAGACCGGTGCTGGAGTGGAGTGAGATACTACCCATCTCAATGGTTATGTAATCACTCTGACTGCATCCTTTCTCCCACTTTGGCTCTAAACAAATTCACTGGAAAACGACCATGTTCATTTAATTTCTCTATCATTCCAGTTGAATCTGACAGTCAGAATAAACAGATGTAAGACTGACAAATAATTTTCTTTATCAGTCGGACTCCTCTTCCAGGACACAGGGATAAACCCATGCCCTTCTGTATCCTTTCATGACAATAGATAATCAAAGGAGTAAAACCACAATGTTCCAGTCTGCATCATCTATATTTGTGACCATCAGGCTCAGGCGGATGTGGTCAGTTATTTTTCCTCAAGAGTGGGGGGGGGGGGGGGGGTAAGGATGGAGTCATATTTTCAGGCAGCTGTCTGTGTACAGGAACTGCGAGTCATTTTTCACCATTCACCCATTTCCAAGTGAAGACATACTGTACAGTATGGTAGCTAACATATTTTAGAATAGAGAACACTTTGATGCTGTCAGGATCATTTGAAGAGTGTCTGTAATAAGGCGTGACTTATCGCACATTATAAACTGAGTGGTTTGAGCCCTGAATTCTGATTGGCTGAAAGCCATGGTATATCAGACCGTATACCACGGCTATGACAACAAATGTAGTTTTACTGCTCTAATTACATTGGTAACCAGTTTATAATAGTAATAAGGCACCTTGGGGATGTGTGGTATATGGCCAATATACCACGGCTAACGTCTGTATCCAGGCACTCCGTGTTGTGTCGCACAAAAGAACAGCACTTAGCTGTGGTATATTGGCCATATACCACATCTCCTCGGGCCTTATTGCTTATTTATAGCCACCTACCATTCTGTACACAGCAGCAGTAACATTAAAGTAATACAATGATCATCTGAATGTAGTTGTTGTTTTCTGTTGTCCTTGAGAGTGCCGTCCTAGTCATAGCACCCAGAGAGGGGAAGGCGAGCAGGACTAGAGTAGGAAAGTAGGCCATACTACTGTAAACAAGTGACAAGACTCATGAAAGGCATGAAACCTAATTACAGACATAGGACCCGGCAAGTCCAAATGATCCCAACCTGCCCTTCCTGTCCCATAACTACGACAACAAAGGACCCCATTATCAGTAGTAACATTTGTCAACTCGCTGTTTTGTTTTCCTGACAATTTGTACATCAACTTTATTTATCTGTAACTGTAGTACTCTTTGGACTTGTCTTACTTAACCAAAGCACTGTCTACATGTGCATAGACTTCCCTTTGCTGTGAGTGTTCTTCACAGTTATGTCAAGGTCAGTTTTATCCGTGTTGAATATCTCCTTACTGTAGTCAGTGTTTTTGTGTACAGTACCCTTTAGCCAGTCTGTACATTGGAACTGCAGACCTTGTCATTTATAATGTCAGAGATTTGTATAGTAGTGGTATGGATTCCACAAACAGAGAAATATGTACTGGCTAGAGGCAGCAGGCGGCAGTATTTGGTATTTTATTAGGATCCCCCATTAGCTGTTTCGAAAGCAGCAGCTACTCTTCCTGGAGTCCAGACAAAACATGAAGCATTACATAATACAGAACATTAAAAGACAAGAACAGCTCAAGGATAGAGCTACGTCAGTGTTCTGAACAGTGGGCAGGCTTGGGGAGTAACGGATTACATGTAACTGTTTACAAAAAAACTGTAATCTGTTACCAGCTTTGTTTTTGTAAACTGCAGTCAACGCTACGGTATGTCTTCCAATGGTGCGACTGCTGTCAGCGTCAAAGGTTATACAACCAACCTGAATAAACGCTTAGAGGTAAGGACGACAGCTGTGGTGTAGCCTACTAGCGATACTGATGTAATTTAGGTCCATTATTGATATCTGCATAGCAATTATGTGAATCACGCTGCTGCTCTCTCAATTATTCACTCCTTACGGATTGTGATTGTTTGTGAATGGCTGTTCACCAATGTGTAGGTGTATTTTAACCCAATAATGGTTGAATTGAGGAAGTGTAGGCTAAGCTGCCTGTCAATCATTGTTTTTGCAACCTGTGCACAGCCAGAGAAAAATGTGGTCCTGCAACAGCTGCATAGTGTGGATCACAGCCTAGATAATACAAGTTTGAGGGAGCACCTCCCTTGTAAACTCTTCCATGGTAATGTACTTCACGTACATGTATATAAAAAAAAATGAAATATCACATTTACATAAGTATTCAGACCCTTTACTCAATACTTTGTTGAAGCACCTTTGGCAGCGATCCATGATGCTGCCACCACCGTGCTTCACCGTAGGGATGGTGCCAGGTTTTCTCCAGGCATGGCTCTTGGCATTCAGGCCAAAGAGTTCAATCTTGGTTTCATCAGCAGAGAATCTTGTTAATCATGATCTGAGAGACTTTAGGTGCCTTTTTGGCAAACTCAAAGCGGGCTGTCATGTGACTTTTACTGAGGAGCAGCTTCCGTCTGGCCACTTTACCATAAAGGCCTGATTGGTGAAATGCTGCAGAGATGGTTGTCCTTCTGGAAGGTTCTCCCGTCTCCACAGTGGAATTCTCAAGCTCTGTTAGAGTGATCATCGGGTTCTTGGTCACCTCCCTGACCAAGGCCCTTCTCCCCCGATTGCTCAGTTTGGCCGGGCGGGAAGCTCTAGGAAGTTTCTTGGTGGTTCCAAACTTCTTCCACTTAAGAATGATGGAGGTCACTGTGTTCTTTGGGACTTTCAATGCTGCAGACATTTTTCAGTACCCTTCCCCAGATCTGTGCCTCAACACAATCCTGTCTCAGAGCTCTACGGACAATTCCTTCAACCTCATGGCTTTGTTTTTGCTCTGACATGCACTCTCAACTGTGGGACCTTATATAGGCAATTTCGAGTCTCATAGCAAAGGGTCTGAATACTTATGTAAATAAGGTATTTCTGTTTTTTATTTTGTATACATTTGCAAAAACTGTTTTTGCTTTGTCATTATGGGGTATTGGGAGTAGATTGCTGAGGATTTTCTATTTATTTAATCCATTTTAGAATAAGACTGTAACGTAACAAAATGTGGAAAAAGTCAAGGGTTCTGAATACTTTCTGAAGGCACTGTACAGTCAAAAACAAGTTTAATTTAAGAAGACCTACTTAATTGTAATTCGTTCTGATTTATAAAATAAAAAATAAATAAATAAAAAGTCCTAATGCTTAATGGACACAAACTTGCACACTTTAGACTTCAACAGCTGCAAATGATTGAGATATAAAAGTGTCACCCATAGAGATCCTATTCAATTAATTAAGTATCTTAACTGCCAATTCTATGGTGTCACTAACAGGCAAATAGCACTTTTCAGCAGGTAGTGCTCAAAGCGATGCCATTCCATGAGACCAGATTTTTTTTAAACCATGTTTTGAAGCAATGAGCTCAGCCAGTCCTCCATGACAAAAACATAAACAACAGAGTAGGCCTGAGCCATGTATTTAGAAATATAAATACACTACCGTTCAAAAGTTTGGGGTCACTTAGAAATGTCCTTGTTTTTGAAATAAAAGCAAACTTTTCTCTCCATTAAAATAACATCAAATTGATCAGAAGGGCAGTGTGAACATTGTTAATGTTGTTAATGACTATTGTAGCTGGAAACGGCAGATTTTTTATGGAATATCTACATAGACGTAGAGGCCCATTATCAGCAACCATCACTCCTGTGTTTCAATCGCACGTTGTGTTAGCTAATCCAAGTTTATCATTTTAAAATGCAAATTAATCATTAGAAAACTTATTTGCAATTATGTTAGCACAGCTGAAAACTTTTGTTCTGATTAAAGAAGCAATTAAACTGACCTTCTTTAGACTAGTTGAGTATCTGGAGCATCAGTATTTGTGGGTTCGATTACAGGCTCAAAATGGCCAAAAACTCGTCAGTCTATTCTTGTTCTGAGAAATGAAGGCTATTCCATGCGAGAAATGCCAAGAAACTGAATATCTGGTGCAACGCTGTGTACTACTCCCTTCACAGAACAGTGCAAACTGTCTCTAACCAGACTAGAAAGAGGAGTGGGAGGCCCCGGTGCACAACTGAGCAAGAGGACAAGTACATTAGAGTGTCTAGTTTGAGAAACAGACACCTTACAAGTCCTCAACTGGCAGCTTCATTAAATAGTACCTGCAAAACACCAGTCTCAACGTCAACATTGAAGAGGTGACTCTTTTGCCCATCTTAATCTTTTCTTTTTATTGACCAGTCTGAGGTATGGCTTTTTCTTTGCAACTCTGCCTAGAAGGCCAGCATCCTGGAGTCGCCTCTTCACTATTGACGTTGAGACTGGTGTTTTGGGGGGTACTAATTGATGAATCTGCCAGTTGAGGACTTGTGAGGCGTCTGTTCAGGGTCCTGTTGGTTCAGGGTCCTGTTGGTTAGACTTGGTGCACTGGTACCGCTTGCCGTGCGGTAGCAGAGAGAACAGTCTATGGCTTGGGTGGCTGGAGTCTGACAACTTTTGTCTTCCTCTGACCCTGCCTGATATATTCCATTTCTGGCCTACGACGTAAACTCTATCATTGATTGATCTTGCAGTAGATGTCATTAAATTGGTAATATTCATTTTTGTCTTCTTCTAATGCCTCTTAAGGGGAAAGTAATCTAAACGTAACTGAAAGTCATCACATTACTGAGTTTGGGTAATCCAAAAGTGATGTTACTGATTACAGTTTTCGACAGGTAACTAACTGGTAATTGTAACAGATTACATTTAGAAGGTAACCTACCCATCCCTGGCAGTGGGGGTTGGGTAGGTGGAGGTTCTGAGCAGAACAGTGTGCAGTAGTGCAGCCAAGCATGTCATTAGTGCTGCTCTACCTTCACCTCCAGCAGGGAGACTGTGTATAACACCTGATCCCAACCAGGAACCAAGGCACCTGCATACTGCAGACACTGGGCTCTGTGTGTCTCAGAAGATGATTCCACACACACTTACACATAGACACACATTAACACTTCACAAATACTGCTGCTACTCTATTTATTATATATCCTGATTACCTAGTCACTTTTACCCCTACACTAACCACCGGTGAGTAGCTGCACCTCCATGATGTTATGTGTGTGTGTGTGTGTGTGTGTGTGTGTGTGTGTGTGTGTGTGTGTGTGTGTGTGTGTGTGTGTGTGTGTGTGTGTGTGTGTGTGTGTGTGTGTGTGTGTGTGTGTGTGTGTGTTAGGAAGAGTGAGAAGGTATATGCGTGTACATGTCTATGGATATTTAATAGTACTCTCTTTAGGCAGTTACAATAACTTTATATGATTGGTTGTTTGTTGCTCTGGGTGTTCTTTGGATGGATTAGATTTTTGACAGATAGGTTGGAAGCTTTTGCATTGGAATTCAAGGAATGTATGTGCAATTCAGAAAAAAGTAGCACTGCACCAAATACCCTATTTTCAGACTCCTAATTATCCTTACACCTCTGAAGACTCTAGCCACTTCCGTGCCAGACGGAAGAACTTGGTGTTTTATCTCTGCCGACAGTTGGATAAGGGGAACCATGGGGTGCTAACGACACTCAGTGGAGACTAGAGATCCTGACTGCCAAACACCCAGTAAAAAGTAATGAAAAAACAAACAGAAGAATTGCACGCTCTAACAGCGCAATACACATTGATGAAAAACAAAACAGCGTGAAGACTTGAATCAAAAATAAATAAGTCATAAAGGGTAGTAAAAATAAGAGGGCAACATGTTCTTTGAGTTTGTGTCTGTATTTAACAGTGGGTGAGAGAATGCAATTGTATTTGACACATGCTTCGTAAACAACAGGTGTAGACTAGCAGTGAAATGCTTTCTTACAGGTCCTTTTCCAACAATGCAGAGTTAAAGAAATTGTGACACAAGGAGTAAATACACAGTGAACAACAATAATATGTAAAAAATAACATGCCTATAGACAGGGAGTGCCAATAGCGAGTCAATGTGCAGGTGTATGAGGTAATTGAGGTAGCTATGCACATATACACTACATGGCCAAAGGTATGTGGACACCTGCTAGTCGAACATCCCATTTCCAAAATCATAGGCATTAATATGGAGTTGGTCCCCCCATTTGCTGCTATAACAGCCACCACTCTTCTGGGAAGTATTTCCACTAGATGTTGGAACATTGCTGCGGGGAATTGCTTCCATTCAGCCACAAGAGCATTAGTGAGGTCAGGCACTGATGTTGGGAGATTAGGCTTGACTTGCAGTCGGCGTTACAATTCATCCCAAAGGTGTTCAATGGGGTTGAGGTCAGGGCTCTGTGCAGACTAGTCAAGTTCTTCCACACTGATCTCAACAAATAATTTCTGTATGGACCTCGCTCTGTGCACGGGGCAATTGTTATGCTGAAACAGGAAAGGGCCTCCCCAAAATGTGACCACAACGTTGGAAGCATAAAATAGTTTAGGATGTCATTGTATGCTGTAGCGTTAAGATTTCCCTTCACTGGAACTAAGGGGCCTAGCCCAAACAATGAAAAACAGCCCCAGACCATTATTCCTCCTCCACAAAATGTTTCAGTTGGCACTATGCATTCGGGCAGGTAGCGTTGTCCTGGAATCCACCAAACCCAGATTCGTCCGTCGGACTGCCAGATGGTGAAGCGTGATTCATCACTCCAGAGAACACCTTTATAGGGCTCCAGAGTCCAATGGTGGCGAGCTTTACACCCCTCCAGCCGACGCTAGGCATTGCGCATGGTGATCTTAGGCTTGTGTGCGGCTGCTCGGCTGTGGAAACTCATTTCATGAAGCTCTCGACGAACAGTTCTTGTGCTGACGTTGCTTCCAGAGGCCGTTTGGAAATCGGTAGTGAGTGTTGCAACCGAGGACATTTTTTGACGTGCTTCAGCACTCGGCGGTTCCGTTCTGTGAACTTCGGTGGCCTACCACTTTGCCGCTGAGCTGTTGTTTCTCCTAGACGTTTCCACTCCACAAGAACAGCACTTACAGTTGATCGGGGTGGCTCTAGCAGGGCAACAATTTGGCCTGTTGGAAACTGGCCTGTTGGAAAGGTGTCATTCTATGACAGAGCCACGTTGAAAGTCACTGAGCTCTTCAGTAAGGCCATTCTACTGCCAATGTTTGTCTATGGAGGTTGCATGGCTGTGTGCTTGATTTTATACACCTGTCAGCAACCGGTGTGGCTGAAATAGCCGAAATCCACTAATTTGAAGGGGTGTCCACATACTTTTGGCCATGTAGTGTAGGGGTAAGATAACTAGGCAACAAGATAGATAATAGACAGCAGCAGCAGCGTATATGGTGAGTGAAAGCGTGTGTTAGTGGCTTCAGTATGCATGTGTGTTGTTGGTGTTGGTGTGTGAGTGTGCATAGAGTCAGTGCAAGAGAGTTAGTGCAAAAAAGGGTCAATTCAGGTAGTCTGGGTAGCCATTTGATAAGCTATTTAGCAGTCTTGTTCAGTAATCTTATGGCTGTTCCGGGTCCTGTTGGTTCTAGACTTGGTGCACTGGTACCGCTGGTCGTGCCAGTAGTAGGCACTCTTTCCTCTGGTCTAAAAAAATATTCCAATGTGCCAGGGCAGTGATTGGGGACATTGCCCTGTGTATGGTGCTGTCTTTCAGATGGGACGTTAAACGGGTGTCCTGCCACTCTATGGTCACTAAAGATCACAGGTCACTTATCGTTAGAGTAGGGGTGTTAACCCTGGTGTCCTGGCTAAATTCCCATTCTGGCCCTCATACTATCATGGCCACCTAATCATCTTCAGCTTCCAATTGGCTCATTCATCCCCCCTCCTCACTCCTGTAATTATTTCCCAGGTTGTTGCTGTAAATGAGAATGTTTTCTCAGTCAACTTATCTGGTAAAATACATTTTAAAAGACATTTGAAGATCTGAGGGCCCATGCCAAATCTTTTCAGCCTCCTGAGGTAGAAGAGGTGTTGTCGTGCCCTCTTCACAACTGTGTGGGTGTATGTGGACCATGTTAATTCCTTAGTGATTTCGACACAAGGAACTTTGCAGGTGATTGTCTGTGGTCTATTGCACATTCAGTTGTTCTGGGTAGGTCTGCAGTGGAGGTGGACGGCTGCTCTGGTTTTTGTTCTGACGGAGCATTTTCTCCCCATATGCACGCTGGCATGACCTTCTAGAGCCGACTAGTCAAGACTAGTCAAGCTCTGTTTTAATTCTGACTTCTCAGTGCTGAGCTCTACTTCTTATCATTTAAAGATATTCTGACTTAAAGTACATGTACACAGTCGGAAACAGGCCATTTTACACAGTGTATGCTACTGTTGCCAGAATGCACTAAATGTTTTGGTGTATTGTCCTTTGTTTGGAACTCATGTGTTATTATACTGAAATGCAAATACAACGTTTGAAAGATATTCATTCAGCCACGATTGAAGGACAATTAGAAGTTGACTAGAGAAATACTTTTGTATATGAAAATCAAACGTGTTTCGGCTAATAGCATTGTTTATTATGTTTGCAGACAGAATAGAAAGCACATCGATATGCTAACATGTGTTGTTTATTGTGTCTTCATTATCACTCTTGGTTTTTTATCAGGTGTTAGTATTGTTATAGAGCTGTTATTGTGCCATTGTCCATTGTGAGGTTTGATTGACTGCTCTCCCACTGACTAGACCAAGCCATTCTATATCCAGCAAGTCATTAAGGTGTGCGAGGGTGGGCTGCAGCCTCCTCTCCTAGCCATTGAACCACCTCTAGTCCAGGAGCTCTCTCTCTCGCTCGCTCTCTCTCTCTGTCTCTCTCTCTCTCTCTCTCTCTCTCTCTCTCTCTCTCTCTCTCTCTCTCTCTCTCTCTCTCTCTGTCTCTCTCTCTCTCTGTCTCTCTCTCTCACTCTCTCTCTCTCACTCTCTCTCTCTTTCTCTCTCTTTTTCTCTCTCTCTTTCTCTCTCTCTTTTTCTCTCTCTCTTTCTCTCTCTCTCTCTCTCTCTCTCTCTCTCTCTCTCTCTCTCTCTCTCTCTCTCTCTCAAAAACCTCTCAGCCAGGGGGTGTGGCTATGCAAGACTGTGCAGCCATTGTGTTTCCTGATACACATGCACAGAGAGGAGGTGTGTGCACACAATAGTGGAAAGTTAAACCAGACAACGGGTCTTTTTATGGTTTTCAGTATTCTGCTTAGAAACAACTGGGCAAAAAGCCATCTGGCAGTCGGTTAATGTGTTAGTGGGGGCAGACCCTACACACACAGTGGTCACTGGTTGTAATCTTGAGGCTGCCTCAATACAACTATGTAAGATGGTAAGATTCCTGGTTATAAAACTTTTACTGATCTTTGTGTCTTCTTAATGCATGTTAGGGGATTTCCAACATTCACTTGATAAAGGGGCATAGCAGCGCCACAGATCACTATCATTTAGAGATCCCAAAATATAATGTGCGGATGGAAAGGATCCACCACTGGAAACATTTGGGTCTGGTTTAAGTCAGTCATGAGGTCTCCCGGTCACAGTTTTTCAAGGAGATGATTCGCTTGCCCCAGACATGCCATAATCAGTTTGTAAAAATGGGGAACAGACACAGACTGTATTTCCTCCATGTCTGAGACCTCAGATGTAGATACTGTATTAACCTCTCTCAGTGTAGTTACAGTGTAGAAAATGGGGAACAGACACAGACTGTATTTCCTCCATGTCCGAGACCTCAGATGTAGATACTGTATTAACCTCTCTCAGTGTAGTTACAGTGTAGAAAATGGGGAACAGACACAGACTGTATTTCCTCCATGTCCGAGACCTCAGATGTATATACTGTATTAACCTCTCTCAGTGTAGTTACAGTGTAGAAAATGGGGAACAGACACAGACTGTATTTCCTCCATGTCTGAGACCTCAGATGTATATACTGTATTAACCTCTCTCAGTGTAGTTACAGTGTAGAAAATGGGGAACAGACACAGACTGTATTTCCTCCATGTCTGAGACCTCAGATGTAGATACTGTATTAACCTCTCAGTGTAGTTGCAGTGTAGAAAATGGGGAACAGACACAGACTGTATTTCCTCCATGTCTGAGACCTCAGATGTAGATACTGTATTAACCTCTCAGTGTAGTTACAGTGTAGAAAATGGGGAACAGACACAGACTGTATTTCCTCCATGTCTGAGACCTCAGATGTAGATACTGTATTAACCTCTCTCAGTGTAGTTACAGTGTAGAAAATGGGGAACAGACACAGACTGTATTTCCTCCATGTCTGAGACCTCAGATGTAGATACTGTATTAACCTCTCAGTGTAGTTACAGTGTAGAAAATGGGGAACAGACACTGACTGTATTTCCTCCATGTCTGAGACCTCAGATGTAGATACTGTATTAACCTCTCAGTGTAGTTACAGTGTAGAAAATGGGGAACAGACACAGACTGTATTTCCTCCATGTCCGAGACCTCAGATGTAGATACTGTATTAACCTCTCTCAGTGTAGTTACAGTGTAGAAAATGGGGAACAGACACAGACTGTATTTCCTCCATGTCCGAGACCTCAGATGTAGATACTGTATTAACCTCTCTCAGTGTAGTTACAGTGTAGAAAATGGGGAACAGACACAGACTGTATTTCCTCCATGTCCGAGACCTCAGATGTAGATACTGCATTAACCTCTCTCAGTGTAGTTACAGTGTAGAAAATGGGGAACAGACACAGACTGTATTTCCTCCATGTCCGAGACCTCAGATGTAGATACTGCATTAACCTCTCTCAGTGTAGTACAGTGTAGAAAATGGCTTTTTGTAGCAGGCTTCTTCAGGTCTATTAACCTTTTTGGGCCTAACATTATTGCATTCTTTGGTGTGTGTGTGATCCAATTCAAACTTAAAATAAAATGTGTATTTGTAATACACTTCAGTTGTAAGAAAATTGGTCAGATATAAAAACACCTATGAATGTATCTTTCAGTTTACGAGGGGTTGACATGTTAGCTTATACAAAGTAAAGAGGAATGGTGGTATGTCTAGAGCGCAGTGCGGAGGGATGGCTTTGACCAAGGCTGCGTTTGACTGGACTGGCTAATTAGTCCGATTACTGCACAGCTGGATTGGCAAGACTTTTTGCTGAGGTCTTCATCAAAAGGATCACTCACTCTGGGAAGGCTCCATCCCGGCAGCTTCTGCTCCAGCACACCCTCTCTATTTTAGGCCTGCAGCAGGATTCTGTCTGGAGAACAGCAAGTGTCTAAATTTGAAAACACATTGAGAACTGAAATTGTGTGTGAAGAAAAGTTCCCCTTTCTGTGATAGTCATTGTTTTAATCCAAGTATAGGATTTTGGCTACATTTAGACACCATTCAGACTAGGATTTAGGCTTTAGCCTACACATACAGTATGTGTCATTTGTTATGCTCTAGGGACATGTGTGTCACAGTCACTTGTTTAGTGGGGAGGGAGGATGGCTGTGAATGAAGGAGGGCTATGATCAGTGATGTAGAAGGGTGAGATAATCAGTTAACACATTGACAAGAAGAGGAAGAAAAGACACCTGCAGCTCAGCAGATGTTCCATCCATTATCACTACCTTGCTCCTCGGCCCTACAACACAACACAGAATACACTACTAGTCCATATCTGTTTATGACATGAGATACCTTTTACAGTGTCCAGGTCGTGTGTGTGTGTGTGTGTGTGTGTGTGTGTGTGTGTGTGTGTGTGTGTGTGTGTGTGTGTGTGTGTGTGTGTGTGTGTGAGAGAGAGTTAACATGGTGTCCGTTCAGCCTGTGAGATGCTAACCTGCTTAGGGATCTAGCTGTCTGTGTGACATGTGATACGGTAGGCCTAGAATGAGCATGATCCATTGAAAGGAAGTCAAATCTCATAATTGGTTAGCATGCACGTCGATGGATACTAATACATAGGAGAGAGAGAGACGAGACCAGCAGCACATGCCAGAGAAAAGAATGAAGTCAATGTGAAGAGGGTATCGGTGCAGTTCAGTTGAGAGAGAGAGAGAACGAGAGAGAGATAACGAGAGAGAGCGAACGAGAGAGAGAGAGAACGAGAGAGAGAGAGAACGAGAGAGTAGGGAAAGAGAGAGAGAGTTGGAGAGAGTGAAAAAAGCAGCGCTGGCCAAGTGTTTGAAGTGTATAACTGTAGACCAAACATCTGAAGAGGACAAGATTGCAAACATGGCACTGTATTGCCTGCTTGAACTTAACAACAGATGTTAGGTCTCTCTAGGCATGCTAATGGGTCCATACTCAGGTTTGCCTGACCTGATGAATGAATAATGTGCTGCACAAAAAAAATGGAAACTGTAACAAGTAGAGGTCGGCCGATTTAGGATTTTTCAACGCCGATACCGATTATTGGAGGACCAAAAAAAGCCGATACCAATTAATCGGACGATTTTTATTTATTTATTTATTTATTATTTATTTGTGATAATGATAATTACAACAATACTGAATGAAAATGTATTTTAACTTCATATAATACATCAATAAAATCAATTTATCCTCAAATAAATAATGAAACATGTTCAATTTGGTTTAAATAATGCAAAAACAAAGTGTTGGAGAAGAAAGTAGAAGTGCAATATGTGCTATGTAAGAAAGCGAACGTTTAAGTTCCTTGCTCAGAACATGAGAACAAATGAAAGCTGGTGGTTCCTTTTAACATGAGTCTTCAATATTCCCAGGTAAGAAGTTTTAGTTATTATAGGAATTATAGGACTATTTCTCTCTATACCATTTGTATTTCATTAACCTTTGACTATTGGCTGTTCTTATAGGCACTTTAGTATTACCAGTGTAACAGTATATCTTCCATCCCTCTCCTCGCTCCCACCTGTGCTCGAAGCAGCGTTACCCATGCAGAGCAAGGGGAACAACCACTCCAAGTCTCAGAGCGAGTGACGTTTGAAACGCTATTAGCGCGCACCCCGCTAACTAGCTAGCCATTTCACATCGGTTACACCAGCCTAATCTCGGGAGTTGATAGGCTTGAAGTCATAAACAGCTGCTGGCAAACGCACAAAAGTGCTGTTTGAATGAATGCTTACGAGACTGCTCTATCAAATCATTGACTTAGTTATAACATGATAACACACAGAAATACGAGCCTTAGGTCATTAATATGGTCGAATCCGGAAACTATCATCTCGAAAACAAGACGTTTATTCTTTCAGTGAAATACGGAACCGTTCCGTATTTTATCTAATGGGTGGCATCCATAAGTCTAAATATTGCTGTTACATTGCACAACCTTCAATGTTATGTCATAATTACGTAAAATCCTGGCAAATTAGGCGGCCCAAACTGTTGCATATACACTGATTCTGCGTGCAACGAACGCAAGAGAAGTTCAACTGGTTAATATTGCCTGCTAACCTGGATTTCTTTTAGCTAAATATGCAAGTTTAAAAATATATACTTCTGTGTATTGATTTTAAGAAAGGCATTGATGTTTATGGTTAGGTACTAGAGGTCGATCGATTATGATTTTTCAACGCAGATACTGATTTATTGGAGGACAAAAAAAGCCGATATCGATTAATCGGCCGATTTTAAAAACAAAAATGTATATATACTGTATATACACACATTTTTGTAATAATGACAATTGCAACAATACTGAATGGACAATGAACACTTTTATTTTAACTTAATATAATACATATGGGCTTTTGGATGGGTGTTCTTAAGGTGATTCCACAGGATGGTGGTATTTTTTGATTTAGCCGTTGCTGACCCCATACTTACATCTTTATCACAAATAAGACACCTTGCTTTCCCTGGTGCCAATTCCATGTAATAGTCCCACACTGGGGCTCTGCTTTTCTCTGCCATCTGTAAAACACACACACAGCTCTGAAGTGACAATGATACTGAAGAGTCTGCTTAGGGGACAAATACTCTCAACTGTTTGAATAAAAATAGAGTTTAAGTTACCTGTGACGAATGTTGAAAACAAAAACTGTAATTCCTATATGCAGGAAATCCTATTTTAATAATGGACATGGTAAGAATTGACTACCGAAGTGCGAGTCATAATTCCCATGACACCTTCTAGCAAAATCTGAAAAGCGGTTCCTTCATTCATTTATTCCATAGGATATTTTTAGATTCACTTAAAATAAGGTCTGTGTTTCGTGGAGGCTTACACCACCTTGCCAATTTTAACACTGTGTAGATATCCATAGGACAAGGTAACTCTGATCAATATTGGCTAAATATAAGCGAAGATCATTTTTTTTGTAGAGTGGATTTATGAAACTATTTTGACAAACGTTACCTTATCCTAGTGAGATTTACATGGGTATCAAAACGCCCAGGTGGTTTAAAGCACGAAACACAGACCTTATTTGAAGTAGATCAAGACATTCTCTATGGAAGACATGAATGGTGAAATAACGAAGGGACCCCTTTCAAGTTCAGCCCCAAGTTATTACAGGAATTATAACGCGTCGACTATTTCTCTCTAAACCATATACTTTTGACTATTACGAGCCTGCTGCTGCCTACCACCCCTCAGTCAGACTGCTCTATCAAATATCAAATCATAGACTTAACTATAATAAACACACAGAAATACGAGCCTTAGGTCATCAGTGGTCTTGTATGTCTTCCATTTCCTAATAATTGCTCCCACAGTTGATTTCTTCAAACCAAGCTGCTTACTATTGCAGCTGCAGTCTTCCCAGCCTGGTGCAGGTCTACAATTTTGTTTCTGGTGTCCTTTGATAGCTCTTTGGTCTTGGCCATAGTGGAGTTTGGAGTGTGACTGTTTGAGGTGGAGGACAGAGGAGCCTCTTAAAGAAGAAGTTACAGGTCTGTGAGTGCCAGAAATCTTGCTTGTTTGCAGGTGACCAAATACTTATTTTCCACCATAATTTGCAAATAAATTCATTAAAAATCCTACAATGTGATTTTCTGGATTTTATTTTCTCATTTTGTCTGTCATAGTTGAAGTGTACCTATGATGAAAACAGGCCTCTCTCATATTTTTAAGTGGGAGAACTTGCACAATTGGTGGCTGACTAAATACTTTTTTGCCCCACTGTACTTGTGTATTGATTTTAAGAAAGGCATTGATGTTTATGGTTAAGTACACATTGGTGCAACGACAGTCGTTGATTGATTGTTTTTTATAAGATAAGTTTAATGCTAGCTAGAAACTTACCTTGGCTTACTGCTTTCGCGTAACAGGCGGGCTCCTCGTGAGGCAGGTGGTTAGAGTGTTGGACTCGTTAACTGTAAGGTTGCAAGATTGGATCCCCCGAGCTGACAAGGTAAAAATCTGTCGTTCTGCCTCGTTCCTAGGCCGTCATTGAAAATAAGAATGTGTTCTTAACTGACTTGCCTAGTTAAATAAAGATTAAATAAAGGTAAAAAAATATATACTGATTTCCGATTGTTATGAAAACTTGAAATTTGAGCAACGATACACCGCATCAATTATATGCAACACAGGACATGCTAGATAAACTAGTAATATCATCAACCATGTGTAGTTAACTAGTGATTATGATTGATTGATTGATTGTTTTTTATAAGATAAGTTTAATGCTAGCTAGCAACTTACCTTGGCTTACTGCATTCGCGTAACAGGCAGGCTCCTCGTGGAGTGCAATGAGAGGCAGGTGGTTAGAGCGTTGGACTAGTTAACTGTAAGGTTGCAAGATTGAATCCCTGAGCTGACAAGGTAAAAATCTGTCTTTCTGCCCCTGAACAAGGCAGTTAACCCACCGTTCCTAGGCCGTCATTGAAAATAAGAATGCGTTCTTAACTGACTTGTCTAGTTAAATAAAGATTAAATAAAGGTGTAAAAAAAATATGGTCAAACCTGGTCAAGAACTACAGGAAACGTATGATCTCTGTAATTGCAAACAAAGGTTTCTGTACAAAATATTAAGTTCTGCTTTTCTGATGTATCAAATACTTATGCCATGCAATAAAATGCAAATTAATTACTTAAAAATCATACAATGTGATTTTCTGTCTCTCACAGTTGAAGTGTAGCTATGATAAAAATTGCAGACCTCTACATGCTTATTAAGTAGGAAAACCTACAAAATCGGCAATGTATCAAATACTTGTTCTCCCCACTGTATATGTTTTAAATCGGCCAAATCGGTGTCCAAAAATACCGATTTCCGATTGTTATGAAAACTAGAAATCGGCCCTAATTAATTAATCGGTCAACCTCTAGTAACAAGCACATATCACCGATCGCAAATCTTTCGCTCTCTTCCTCTTTCACCTCCGCTATTCCCTCCATTCTCACCCCCACTCCCCCGCTTCTCTGCTACTTCCCTCATTGCAGAATGCCCATCCACGCTTCCCGTTTAGTGTGTAATTAAATCAAATCAAAATCAAATCAAATTTATTTATATAGCCCTTCGTACATCAGCTGATATCTCAAAGTGCTGTACAGAAACCCAGCCTAAAACCCCAAACAGCAAGCAATGCAGGTGTAGAAGCACGGTGGCTAGGAAAAACTCCCTAGAAAGGCCAAAACCTAGGAAGAAACCTAGAGAGGAACCAGGCTATGTGGGGTGGCCAGTCCTCTTCTGGCTGTGCCGGGTGGAGATTATAACAAAACATGGTCAAGATGTTCAAATGTTCATAAATGACCAGCATGGTCGAATAATAATAAGGCAGAATAGTTGAAACTGGAGCAGCAGCACAGTCAGGTGGACTGGGGACAGCAAGGAGTCATCATGTCAGGTATTCCTGGGGCATGGTCCTAGGGCTCAGGTCAGTTGAAACTGGAGCAGCAGCACAGCCAGGTGGACTGGGGACAGCAAGGAGTCATCATGTCAGGTAGTCCTGGGCCATGGTCCTAGGGCTCAGGTCCTCCGAGAGAGAGAAAGAGAGAAGGAGAGAATTAGAGAACGCACACTTAGATTCACACAGGACACCGAATAGGACAGGAGAAGTACTCCAGATATAACAAACTGACCCTAGCCCCCCGACACATAAACTACTGCAGCATAAATACTGGAGGCTGAGACAGGAGGGGTCAGGAGACACTGTGGCCCACTCCGAGGACACCCCCGGACAGGGCCAAACAGGAAGGATATAACCCCACCCACTTTGCCAAAGCACAGCCCCCACACAGCCCCTTCAATTACTTTGAAGGTGACGAAAGCCCATACATTCTCCCCACATAACGGCATCGAGGCAATTTAGCTCCTAATTTATGGGCGAGGGGTTCAAAGTTTGAATAATATTTGTCTAATATCATGGCAGGCCCTGTCTGCGCTGCTGTGATAAATGGAGGCAGGATCAAGCCATTGTGATTCTGAGCATGGCGAGATATTGGCATCAAACAACTTTATACCCCCACAACACAGTCCCTTATAGGGCTGGCCCCCGCAACACAGTCCCTTATAGGGCTGGCCCCCACAACACAGTCCCTTATAGGGCTGGCCCCCACAACATAGTCCCTTATAGGGCTGGCCCCCACAACACAGTCCCTTATAGGGCTGGCCCCCACAACACAGTCCCTTATAGGGCTGGCCCCCACAACACAGTCCCTTATAGGGCTGGCCCCCACAACACAGTCCCTTATAGGGCTGGCCCCCACAACACAGTCCCTTATTGGGCTGGCCCCCACAACACAGTCCCTTATTGGGCTGGCCCCCACAACACAGTCCCTTATTGGGCTGGCCCCCACAACACAGTCCCTTATAGGGCTGGCCCCCACAACACAGTCCCTTATAGGGCTGGCCCCCACAATACAGTCCCTTATAGGGCTGGCCGCGGCTGACCCGAGGTTGGACATGGCATGGGAGAGCAGTTTACATACACTTTGGTTGGAGTCATTGAAACTCGTTTTTCAACCACTCCATACATTTCTTGTTAACAAACTATTGTTTTGGCAAGTCGGTTAGGACATCTACTTTGTGCATGATACAAGTCATTTTTCCAACAACCATTTACAGACAGATTGTTTCACTTATAATTCACTGTATCACAATTACAGTGGGTAAGAAATTTACATACACTAAGTTGACTGTGCCTTTAAACAGATTGGACAATTCCAGAAAATTATGTCATGGCTTTAGAAGCTTCTGATAGGCTAATTGATATCATTTGAGTCAAATGGAGGTGACCCCAAGCGTACTTCCAAAGTTGTGGCAATTGTCTTAAGGACAACAAAGTCAAGGTATTGGAGTGTCCATCACAAAGCCCTGACCTCAATCCAACAGAACATTTGTGGGCAGAACTGAAAAAGTGTGTGCGAGCAAGGGGGCCGACAAACCTGACTCAGTTACACCAGCTCTGTCAGGAGGAATGGGCCAAAATTCACCCAACTTATTGTGGAAAGCTTCCCAAAACTTTTGACCCAAGTTAAACCATTTTTAAAGGCAATGCCACCAAATACTAATTGAGGGTATGTAAATGTCTGACCCACTGGGAATGTGATGAAAGAAAGAACATTTCACATTCTTAAAGTAAAGTGGTGATTCTAAGTGACCTAAGACAGAGAATTTTTACTTGGATTATATGTGCAGGAGGGAGGGTGTGCAGTATTCTGCTGCAGAAAGGACACTCTAGCTTGCAGACCAGCAGTTCCGTGTAACATCTAGAACACATTTAGAAGACATTTGTATATTTTCTCACTGTGATGTGGCTTCTTCCTGATCCCAGTACTGTAGATCATAATGGTTCAATGCCCCTCTCTTTTCTCTGACCTTTCTTCCACTCCTTACCCCTCATTGTCTTACCTCACCCTCTTCTTTCCTGATGCCCTGCCTGGCGTCTGTCTCGCCGTCCTGCAGTAATCCTTCAGACCAGCCATGCTCATCTTCCAAGCCCCCATTGGGCTCCTCGACCACAACATCACGGATCCTGCTGCGGCAGCAGTTGATGCGAGAGCAGCTCCAGGAGCAGGAGCGGCGGGAGCAGAAGAGACGCCAGGCCTCCTCCACCTCACAGTACCCCAAGATCACCGCCGCCCACAATCGCACGCACGGCCAGACACCGGCCATCAATGTCAGCGCTCCTCCCAGCCTGCCCCCCGCATCCCAGCTGCCCATGGAGGTGCTGAAGGTAAGCAATTAGTATCATCCTCACACCTAATGACACAGATGACACACCCACTTCCTGACTGGCTTCTCTGTGATCTGACAACCGTGACAACAATGCCACTCCTCACTCTGACTTCCAGAGCTCTCACTGTCCCCTATAGATGCAGGCATACATCATCAGATGTTTTGTTTGTTGAAGGTACTGTGGGTTTGATGACTCTATATTGGCAACTTGATCATAAGTCTTCTGGACAGTCGATCAAACATGGTTTACTATGATAGGGTGTAAAAACGTGGGGATGAGTGAAGTGAGTTAAAACGCACATGGGGATTATCTTTCCTGAAAGAATTCCTCTGTAATGCATGCTGTGCTTCCAGCCATTTGGACATAGCCATCTTTAATCCTATTTGCTGAGCTAAATTCACATATTTTCATAGCTTTGATTCATTGTTAGTCTGCTCTTGGGGACTCGAGAGAGTTGTACATTTTCTGAACTAATGGAGACAGTGTGATAACTACCACAACGCACGTACTATACAATACTTGATGAGAGCACACCCAGCAAAATAAAGATAATTTGGTAAGTGTTTTAGATTGCATTACATTTATTTGTCTTTCTTTAGAAATAGTATTACTAATATCAAAACGTGCATATTCTAAAAAATAAATGAAAACCGTTCCAGATGTAAATGGAAAGTGTTCTATATTGAAGAACTATCCAAAACTTCATATCTCAAGCAGTTTGCATGACTGGATAGATATTTCTCCTTTGTCTTTTCCTTAACATATTACAATTTTCCTGTTGTTTCCAACATTGTCACTACAATCGTCTTGATTGAGTGATTGGTTATCACTGTACAATATATACCATTTTCATTTCTGAAGTGAAATTTATTTGAGAATAAGAATCATAAAGGATATAGATATGAACACAATGATACAGTACATTATAATGTGAACTGCCTGACATGCTTTTCTAAAGGCCATACTGCCACCCATTAACAAAACAGTGAGGGAATTATTTTACAATTGTTTTACCAATGTGTTCACACTTTTCTGAGGCAGAACCTCATTCTAAGGAGATCAGGCGAGACTGATTCATGGTGACTGATTTGGCTCTGGATTATCTGTGAACGCTCTGAACATGAAGATTTACTGGAAGCGTTGTAATAATTTAGCAGTAGAAAAAGCCCTAGTCCACGTTGTACTGGAATCCGTGTGATTGTTGTGATTGAAGTTTACTCATGTAGGATTTTTTTTTGAAGTCAACCGTTTCTGTTTGTGAAAGTTAGTTGTATCTGTGCAAGTGTTTCATATCACTGTAACATTTTATTATGTCAATAACACTGGCAGATTATATAGATTATTCATAGAGAATTGATTCTTTGAAAGAAAAATGTGTTACCTTCCTAATGTGTCAAAGCCTTAATCCCATTATGTAAAATAACATTTAATACAGTTTTAAAGTAGTGGATTAGTTCAAATAGTACAAAGAGCAGTGGGTATAGAAGTAGTGCTCCCCTCTTGTCCTCATACTGAAAGTGTGGCATGGGTCCACACTTGCAAGATAATACAACCATTGAAGGCATTGCCCTCCACATACAACATAAACATTGCTTAGCCTATACTCTGTATAATATTTAGCTCTTTGAGAGGTTTAGGATATCCCCCATTAAAGTGTTTGACATGACAAGCTGGAAGATGATTCTGTGATTCTGGGGTCTGAGTTTACGGCATTCTTCATTGACTGAAATTCCACAAATGAAAGGCCTGTTCCTGCCTAGCACTGTGCACTGCAGAGCAAGGTTAACCTGCTTGCATGTCTGTGACTAGATTAGCACCGTCTACACAAAGCTACACAAAATTAGCTTAGGGGTACCAGGTGGAGCAGCTGGACCTTAAAAGGGAAAGCATTAACCTCAGATAGGTTTGTCTAAAGACCGATTTGGGCCCTTAATTAACCAAGTGACCCCTGACCTTCGGAGGAATAAGTACGGGATCAGTTTGGGGATCAGGACAAAGGCAAGCACAGTCTTACCAAACACCCCAATGCTAATTCAGCTAAGAATGCTCGTAATTAGCCCCACTGCTTTCATTCCATGGCATATTTAAGGTTAAAAAAAACACTAGCTTTGAAATTTATGTAGGATAATTTCCTAAAAGGGTTCAACATGATTTCCAGATTTATTGAAAATGAATTAGCATATTAAGAGAGAACAAAGTATTGTGCATAGTGTTCATCTCTGAAAATGACAGGATGTGTTCTTTTAGATCAAAGTTATAGATTTAATGAAGCATTATGTATTTATCCATGGATGTCACATACTGTAATTCTCGTATTTACTAGTTTACAGCCGGTCACTTTGGTCCATTTTAAAGCAACAGTTAATTCATCCAATGCAATATTATTAAACCTTTTGAGACAAATTTATAATAGATATAATTTTAAAAAGGAAATGTTGTTAAGAATTATAAAGCTCAGGAAATTATTTAATTTAGGTTTGCTCTCATTGATAAGATTTTCATAAGGTCACCTTCTCTATCTCTTACAACAAGGACTTGCACAGACTATCAGCTTCATAGGGAACCATTGTGTGTTGTACAATCTGGTACACTATTGGATGAGGAAAGACACGTTCCTTGTTTTTCCTTGAACAAATACACACTCGAGGTCAGTGGTTCCCAACCAGGGGTACTATGACTGCTGGGGGTACTAGGCCTTTCCACAGTGGGTACATGAGAAGACTCATGAGACCATAGGCCTACTGGTAAAATGCACACGAAGGGGCACTTCTGGAGTATTGCGGGCAGAGCAGAATTCAGTTGGTGGCAGTGGCGTGTATTCTTGGATGCCAAGGGAAGCCAGGCTTCCCCCCAAAATTGACCAATAAAAATAATTTATCTTTCGTCTCTGTGTTTCAGAATTTTTCTTCAATTCGCAAGAGGCTGAATGTACTGTATCTCACAGGAGAAAGCATCAGAGTGAGCGAAACAGCGCCCCGCTGTCTCTCTACGTGTAGGCCATCTATCTGATGTCTGGTCCAAACAAGTATGACATTGTTGCCGCCCCTAGCATTGAAGGGAAGCCATTGAGCATTTGGCCTCCCTTGATAAAAATGTAAAACATTTGTCAATCAGCTAAACTGAGCGAGCTCAACTGTGAATGGTCCTGGCGCACCCAAAAAAATCACTCCTATCAAATCCCATTGAGTGCATACGTCATTGACAGAAAAACTTGAATTGTTGCATCTCGTTGTGTTGTTGTCCTCCTGTGGCTATGTAGCTAAAACTGTCCCTTTCCTAAATTAGCTATGGATGGAAATAGGGATTTGGACTTGTGGTTTTACTTAATTTTCCATACTGGCCAATGATTATAATGGCGATTCTGTTCCAACCATTAATTCATACATTGTTGTGCCCCCGGCCAGAGAGGATGGAAGTTCAATATATAGCTAGATGTAGAAGGCTAATGTTAACTAGCTAACATTGCCCATAAATGGAAGTTAGGCTAGTGAGCAAGCATTTTAGCCAGGTAGCCTAGGACAGCAAAATATAAAAGTGTGTACTGTATGACAGAGTGATAGATGTTTTGTTAACATGGAAGAGAGGAGGATGGCGTTTCTCTACAAGTAGGGTGAATCAACATGTTTTTCTACTTGCATGAAAGCACACACACTCACAGACATCAGGACCATGGACAGCCACATCATATTTAGCTTACGTTGATTGGACTAAATCGTTTTTAGTACCTTTAAGTTGTCACTTTATTACACTAAGCATAGGGGATTTGATAATGTTAAAGTATACATGGTGCTGGAAGAGTGGAGACAGCTCCTGTTTTCTTTGCGACTTGCGGTAACTCTGTGGTTCTAAATCAATAGTTGTTTAGTGGTCCAAAAATGTCGGAAACATGAACTTGCTTGACCATGCTATCTGGCATGTAACTGTCTGTTACTGTACATGCAATATGCTTTGTGGACTTCACTGGACAGCGGTTGCTCGTCCGGTTTTGTGATGAAACAGGTGTGGTTGAATTTATTCTGCCCCAGTGTCTTCTTATTGTCTCGGGTTTGGACACACCTACTCATTCCAGGGTTTAGAACTTTTTTGGTTACTACATGATTCCATATGTGTTATTTCATCATTTTGATGTCTTCACTATTATTCTACAATGTAGACAATAGTAAAATAAAGAAAAAAAAAATGTTTAAATGGGGGAGGCTTCTCCCCAATTTCGTGGTATCCAATTGTTAGTAGTTACTATCTTGTCTCATCGCTCCAACTCCCGTACGGGTTCGGGAGAGACGAAGGTCAAAAGCCATGCGTCCTCCGAAACACAACCCAACCAAGCCGCACTGCTCCTGGTTGGTGGTACAGTAACCGAAAAAGGTTGGGAACCACTGCTCTAGGTAATGGTTTTATGGTTTCATATAGAGTTACAACTGCATGCATGGATAATGCTGTGTCACTGTACTCATCCGTAGGAAAGAAAGCATCCTGGACCAGAATTGTTTTAGTACGATGTCTGTTTTTAAAAACTAACATTGGCAAAAAGGGTGTTTGTTTCAATGTTTTATTTGACAGTATGCTTTAGCTAGCTTTTCTTTGGACCCATCAGTTTGTCTATGGTCATGAACAAACATTAAGATCTCATCATAGCTCCCTAAAGGCTCCTCAGTGATGCATGCTCCTCATCACACAAATAGTTGTACAAAGTGACCTTTTTTATTGACTTTTACTGGGGAGGAGCTGCTTGTGGCCTGAGGACTGTATTGATGGCTGCAGCACATGGGCTGCAGAACAGAGCCATGTCTTGTTTTGGTGGATAGATTATTTCATGTGTCTTTTATTCTATTAATGTCCTGTTAATCAAGTTTGATCTAAGACAAAGTTAGTAGTGTTTATTTCGTGGAAGTTATATTATATGACATCAAATAAGAACCGTAAGGCAAAGACCACAAAGTGTGATTTCAAGTTCAGTTACCGGAAGCTTAATGTTCAATCTGTGTCAAGAGTGAAATCCATTTTTATCACGCCTGCATTCTGCCATTCCGGCCAATACTAATACATGTTTTAGGTAATGTAGAAATAGTGCAGATTTTTGTTACCTGCTTCTTGGTTTACTATTTTTGGGATATCCAGTGTTATAATCTACATTATTATTTCAATGCCAATCAATTTATATGTATGTATGTACAGTGGGGCAAAAAAGTATTTAGTCAGCCACCAATTGTGCAAGTTCTCCCACTTAAAAAGATGAGAGAGGGCTGTAATTTTCATCATAGGTACACTTCAACTATGACAGACAAAATTAGAAAGAAAATCCAGAAAATCACATTGTAGGATTTTTTATTTATTTATTTGCAAAATATGGTGGAAAATAAGTATTTGGTCACCTACAAACAAGCAAGATTTCTGGCTCTCACAGACCTGTAACTTCTTCTTTAAGAGGCTCCTCTGTCCTCCACTCGTTACCTGTATTAATGGCACCTGTTTGAACTTGTTATCAGTATAAAAGACACCTGTCCACAACCTCAAACAGTCACACTCCAAACTCCACTATGGCCAAGACAAAAGAGCTGTCAAAGGACACCAGAAACAAAATTGTAGACCTGCACCAGGCTGGGAAGACTGAATTTGCAATAGGTAAGCAGCTTGGTTTGAAGAAATCAACTGTGGGAGCAATTATTAGGAAATGGAAGACATACAAGACCACTGATAATCTCCCTCGATCTGGGGCTCAACGCAAGATCTCATACCGTGGGGTCAAAATGATCACAAGAACGGTGAACAAAAATCCCAGAACCACACGGGGGGACCTAGTGAATGACCTGCAGAGAGCTGGGACCAAAGTAACAAAGCCTACCATCAGTAACACACTACGCCGCCAGTACATGTCCAGGCCCGTCTGAAGTTTGCTAGAGAGCATTTGGATGATCCAGAAGAAGATTGGGAGAATGTCATATGGTCAGATGAAACCAAAATAGAACTTTTTGGTAAAAACTCAACTCGTCATGTTTGGAGGACAAAGAATGCTGAGTTGCATCCAAAGAACACCATACCCACTGTGAAGCACGGGGTGGAAACATCATGCTTTGGGGCTGTTTTTCTGCAAAGGGACCAGGACGACTGATCCGTGTAAAGGAAAGAATGAATGGGGCCATGTATCGTGAGATTTTGAGTGAAAACCTCCTTCCATCAGCATTGAAGATGAAACGTGGATGGGTCTTTCAGCATGACAATGATCCCAAACACACCGCCCGGGCAACGAAGGAGTGGCTTCGTAAGAAGCATTTCAAGGTCCTGGAGTGGCCTAGCCAGTCTCCAGATCTCAACCCCATAGAACATCTTTGAAGGGAGTTGAAAGTCTGTGTTGCCCAGCAACAGCCCCAAAACATCACTGCTCTAGAGGAGATCTGCATGGAGGAATGGGCCAAAATACCAGCAACAGTGTGTGAAAACCTTGTGAAGACTTACAGAAAACGTTTGACCTCTGTCATTGCCAACAAAGGGTATATAACAAAGCATTGAGATAAACTTTTGTTATTGACCAAATACTTATTTTCCACCATAATTTGCAAATAAATTCATTAAAAATCCTACAATGTGATATTCTGGAAAAAAAATTCTCATTTTGTCTGTCATAGTTGAAGTGTACCTATGATGAAAATTAAAGGCCCCTCTCTCATCTTTTTAAGTGGGAGAACTTGTGTGTGTGTGTGTGTGTGTGTGTGTGTGTGTGTGTGTGTGTGTGTGTGTGTGTGTGTGTGTGTGTGTGTGTGTGTGTGTGTGTGTGTGTGTGTGTAAGAAAATTATTCATATCCATTGCTGGCCTTGTTCCATTGTCTCAATTGCACCCTGGTAAATAGATGTTGCTATATCAACTCAATGCAATTCAACATGACAAAAGCGGTATTTACACCCCCTCCCTTCCACTGTGGAGATATTCAACATTAGCAGAAGGAATTTGACCAGGTCAAGAAAATACTGAGGGAGATTGGCTTGGAGTATGATTTGGTGTTCCCTGGTGGGAACAGATGTAGGACTGCAGTGGGGACGATGTCAGAAAGATTGCCGTATTATGAAGAAACTCTGAAATGTAGAAAATGTATTGTAATCATAGTGTAACTTCATGTCAGATTTGCAATAACATTTGCCTGGTCACTCACTACCTTGTAGAATGATATTACCATGAGATGTAGTAAGTACATGCATGTAGTAGTCATGCTAGTACAGTAATAGGAGTGTTGAACCGCATGTGATGAAGTAAAGAGACTCTAAATGACCTTGTTATCAGATTGATCAGCATGTTGTTATGATCCACGATGATGTGTGAGTGGCACTTTCAAAGAGAATCTCAATGCTAGTGAATTGCACAAATTCATTAAAACATTAAAACACACAAGTGCACAAACACATATACATACACACTTGGCATGTAGCCTAGCGGTTTGAGCGTTGGCCCAATAACTGAACAGTCGCTAGTTCGAATCTCCGACAAGTTGAACAATTGGTCGCTGTGCCCTTGAGCAAGGCACTTTACCATAATTGTTCCAGGATCGCCGTTGATATTGTCAGACACTGGCCGTGACCCCAGTCTCCGAGGGTGTCTCAGGGAAAGTTGGGATATGCCAAAAACACATTTCCAATTCTCATGTGTATAATACACACTTGTACATACAGAACCAGTCAAACGTTTGGACACGTCTACGGATTCAAGGGTTTTTCTTTATTTTGACTATTTTCTACATTGTAGAATAACAGTGAAGACATCAACACTATGGAATAACACATGGAATCATGTAGTAACCAAAAAAGTGTTAAACAAATCACCAGTCACATTCTGGTAAAGGTCCCCAAAGCACACACATCCCTGGGTCGCTCCTCTTTTCAGTTCGCTGCAGCTAGCGACTGGAGCTGCAACAGACACTCAAACTGAACAGTTTTATCTTAAAGACTCAATCATGGACACTCTTACTGACAGTTGTGGCTGCTTTGTATGGTGTATTGTTGTCTCTACCTTCTTGACCTTTGTGTTGTTGACTTTGCCCAATAATGTTTGTACCATGTTTTTGTGCTGCTACCATGTTGTAACGGCTGTCGTAGGTGGAAGAAGGAGAGGACCAAGGTGCAGCGTGGTATGTGTCCATATTTATTTAATGAACACAGCAATAACAAAGAGAACGACCGAAACAGTTCTGGCTGGTGCAGACACACAACAGAAAACAATTACCCACAAATCATAGTGGGAACACAGGCTACCTAAGTATGGTTCTCAATCAGAGACAACGATTGACAGCTGCCTCTGATTGGGAACCATACCAGGCCAAAAGCAGAAATACAAAACAGAACAAAAACATAGAATGCCCACCCCAACTCACGCCCTTACCAAATTAAAATAGAGACATAAAAAAGGAACTAAGGTCAGGACGTGACACGTTGTGTTGCTACCATGCTGTGTTGTCATGTTTTGCTGTTATGTTGTTGTATTAGGTCTCTCTTTATGTTGTGTTGTGTCTCTCTTGTTGTGACATGTGTTTTGTCCTATATTTATATTGTATTTATTTTTATATTTCTTTAATCCCCGGCCCCCATCCTTGCAGGATGCCTTTTGGTAGGCCGTCATTTTAAATAAGAATTTGTTCTTAACAGACTTGCCTAGTTAAATAAAGGTTAAATAAAAAACAATTTCAAAAGTTGCTGGATATTGGTGGGAACTGGAACATGCTGTCGTTCACGTCGATCCAGAGCATCCCAAACAGCCTCAACCGGTGACGTCTGTTGAATATGCAGGCCAAGGAAGAACTGGGACATTTTCAGCTTCTAGGAATTGTGTACAGATCCTTGCGACATGGGGCAGAGCATTATCATGTTGAAACATTAGGTGATGGCGGTGGATGAATGGCGTGACAATGGGCCTCTAGTCTCTGATTCTCTGTGCATTCAAATTTCCATGATAAAAAGCTGTTGTGTTCGTTGTCGGTAGCTTATGCCTGCCCGTACCATAACCCCACTGCCACCATGGGGCACTCTGTTCACAACGTTGAAATCCGTAAACCACTCGCCCACACGACACCATACATGCTGTCTGCCTTCTGCGCGGTATAGTTTAAACCAGAATTCATCCATGAAGAGCACAGTTCTCCAGCGTGCCAGTAGCCATTGAAGGTGAGCATTTGCCCACTGAAGTCGGTTACAACGCTGACCTGTAGTCAGGTCAAGACCCTGGTGAGGACGACAAGCACACAGATGAGCTTCCCTGAGACAGTTTCTGACAATTTGTGCAAAAATTCTTCAGTTGTACAAACCCACAGTTTCATCAGCTGTTCAGATGGCTGGTCTCAGACGATCCCGCAGGTGACGATCCCTTGAAAGTATTGAGTGAACTGTCGAAGGATATCCTTTGGTAGCAACTTGATGTTAGAAAGATTGTTACAGATCGCTGTAGGCTCATGTTAAGAAACTGTGACATCTTATCATGTTAGTACAGTTAGTAGCACGTCAGGCTCCTGTGCGTAACGGATGAATGAAGTAGACCTTCCTTTTAGTTTTATTTTCTTACAAATATTTGTATTTGTTTTTCATTCTGTTTTAATTAATTTTGACAAAAAATGAATATACTATGTAGCCTGTATTTTCCATGAAACGTTTTAGCTCCGTGAACGATTATTTGACCATCCAAAGAGATGACAGAAGAACCGACCAGTAGCCATGCATGGTGTTTAAAAAAGAGATGAGTTATCTGGCCCAGGGCAAGTGTCAGTAGACAGGGTGGCCTGGCTGTAGAAAGATCCTCTTTGTAACACTCCCATTCTGACGTCAAACAAGCAACATAAAGGCATGCATTAATAATTTACATAAAACAACACAAACTTAAAAAGGTTCATTGTATCTTACTCAGATGTGTTAACATGTGTAGCTAATGACTTTTTCTCCACCTTTTATAAGCTGAGCTGAACGTGTTCCTCCCCATATTATCAGTATCGAAGGTGGAGCATCACAGGCACAGGCACAGTCTCTGGTCCTGCTGCATAGTCAAAGGAAATATAAATATAGAGGGTTTTAAGCATCTAATTTGGAGTTGGAATATCAGTTGTGCAATATGTTGGAGATGCTTGAATACCATAATTATCAGGTAGGTGCAATAATATCCTTATTGTAATCTGTCTTTTGGGACAGGTTGTATTATAAGCACTTGAGAAGTCCCTTCTGTCCATTTGTGTGGCTTTTAAGTTCTAGGGTTTAAAAGGAACGAGTAGTGTGAAATGTTATTCATGTATTTATAACAAGGGATCTTTTATTAAGCAATAGAGAGGATGCAATGACGCAGATCCAAATTGTACAGCAAAAACATGAATACAAGTACAAATCTGATCACTATTTTGTTGATCAATAAAGGGATCTTCATAGTGATACTTTATAACATTTCAACCCATAGTTGACTTCCCCTGGTCAAGTCAACGACAGTATCACTAGTTGAGCTGACATTTTATTTTATTTTCATGTTTTATTCAGTAACCCAGGTCCACTGCCTTTGTCAAAGGAGAAGATACTGTCACTCGACTCCTATTTGAACTAATTGCTCTGCTTCTTTATTCTTTTACTATGCAATGTCTTTATGATCGTTATTATCTCTGTATGGGGAAATGTGTTCAAGACTGTTTATTATTAATCCGTGAGATATCATGCTTGAAGGCTCCTTTATTGACTACACAGCACAACTGAAATATAACCCACGATCATCAACCCACGATCATCAACCCATCGTATCAGAGTTTAAGGATTCAGACTCTCACACTTATATCTCTCCCTCTCCTCTCTTCACTCTCTCCCTCTTCCAGGTGCAAACTCACCTGGAGAACCCCACCAAGTACCACATCCAGCAGGCCCAGCAGCAGCAGGTGAAGCGCTACCTGGGCAAGATTGGCTCCCTGCCCTGCCCTAACCAGCCCGCTGACCACGGGGGTATGCCTCCGGGGCTGGGCAACAGTGCCCCCAACAGCCCCATGGCCTTACTCACCCTCAACATCAACTGCGAGAAAGAGGTAAAGCTTCTTTCTCTCACAGACCTGGCTGCAACATGGCCATAGACACCAAGCTACAATGCAGTGCGTGTAAATTCTGTGAGCTTTTCACTCCATGATCTCTGACAATTTTCCATGAATTCTGCTTCATAGCAATGTGTATTCAACTAATTAATGGTTGTAACACCATGAATGTAGTAACACCATGAATATTCATTGATTGTCTGTTGAGTAGCCCTTTACACTCGTACCTATATATATTTGGACACTGATAAGCACCTAAATTGGAACGCTGTGGCTGTACAGTAACATGATATAAATGACCTCAGAGCTCAGGCTCTGTGCTTCACAGCTCTGTATGGGTTTTGACTGACAGCCGTTCTGAACTTGAGCACAGCACATGACAAGAAGTTGCCACCATCCCTCCCGCTTATTTAAAATGATTTTGTTGTCTGAGTGAGGGAAATGCTGTAAATTACGAGGCGCATGAAAATAAAATAAAATGTCAGCTCAACTAGTGATACTGTAGTTGACTTGACCAGGGGAAGTCAACTATGGGTTGAAATGTTATAAAGTATCAATATGAAGATCCCTTTATTGATCAACAAAATAGTGATCAGATTTGTACTTTTATTCATATTTTTGCTGTACAATTTGGATCTGCATCATTGCATATTATGAAAGATGAGATGAGTGTCAAAGTTTATGATCACTATGGTTTTTATTTATTTAATTGTTAGGAGTTACTATCTTGTCTCATCGCTACAACTCCCGTACAGGCTCAGGAGAGACGAAGGTTGAAAGCCATGCGTCCCCGAAACACAACCCAACCAAGCCGCACTGCTTCTTAACACAGCGCGCATCCAACCCGGAAACCAGTTGCACCAATGTGTCGGAGGAAACACAGTGCACCTGGCGACCTGGTTAGCGCGCACTGCGCCCGGCCCGCCACAGGAGTCTCTGGTACGCGATGAGACAGGGATATCCCTACCGGCCACGCCCTCCCTAACCCGGACGACGCTAGGCCAATTGTGTGTCGCCCCACGGACCTCCCGGACGCGGCCGGCTGCGACAGAGCCTGGGCTCGAACCCAGAGTCTCTGGTGGCACAGCTAGCGCCGCGATGCAGTGCCCTAGACCACCCAGGAGGCCTCATGATCACTATGTTTGATGTACAATTACAAGATGACAAGGCGTGAACAGAATGCGCCTGTTGTATTGTGAAGAAGATTTGCCGTGGACCACTCATCTGAATGCACTCATGACCTCATTCTATTCACACCAAAATTACCATCTGCATCTCTTAATAGCCTAACACTGTAAGATCATATTTTATAATTTAGCTAGTCATGTTGACAATAGAATACGTTTTTAAATTATGCCCACCTGACCCAGATTGCGATTTATAATGGACCGTTTTTGGATCGCGTAAACAACAACAGTAATTGTGTAAAAGTGGGAATGCAGGGCTGTGTTCCAACAAAACAAGTACAAGTGTGCTCACTCTAGTTCCTCAACGGCACAGCTAGGAGAGCTCTAAAAAGCACCTTATAGTTGAAGACTATTCTTTGAGTCATTGAAATGCATTGAAATTACTTTGAAACAGTGCACACTTTGGAGAGGTGTTTGGCCACTTGGAAACACCAGTTAGACCTCTCACTCAAACCCTTGTATTTTTTTGTCTTATGTTGCACCTACCCCAAATTGTCCAAGAATATTCATAAAATGTTACTGATTTCATCTAGAGAATTTTCAGATTTTGTATTCAACAAATGCGGCAAAAAGTACAGTAAATTTAAAATGCACATTAAACCAACAGTGTAATGTTTGGATTCAGTCTTGTGGTGAACTGTTGTGTCCACACCTTTAGTTTCCTATAACCTCCAAACTGTACCCTTTTAATTGATATCATGTTTATGCATATGCTTTCCATATTTCTTATGTAAGAAACATTTCAATTTAGCCCTATACATACAGGCCAATTCCTACAAGTATAAGGTGTTAACCGCAAATTAAATGACTGTCTCTGTTAGAAGATGTTTCATCTTGAATTTAACTTCGTTTTTTATTCTAGATGGATGATGTCATTGATGACATAATTAGTCTGGAATCTAGTTATAACGATGATATCCTTGGATTAATGGACCCGCGGCTTCAGATGGCCAATACGGTATGATTGTCTTCATTTACTGTCTGTGTACCTTCTCATAGAAAACCCAGATAGCCTTTTCACAGTAGATGGGTCGACAAATACAGCAGTGTTTGATTACAGATCATGGTTATAAAAACGTTTTTTTTAAGGGTTACCTACTCATGTTTAAGCACCACCTGTGCCTGGTTTATTTGACATGCTAATGTTAATCATTTCTATGGTTATCTTGTCTAATCAGATCACTGTCAACACTAACCTCTTGGATCTGTATGGTAACCAGGGCATGCCCCCTCCAGGACTGGCCATCAACTCCTGCCCCGCCATCTTGCCCAACATCAAAAGGGAATACTCAGGTGAGCAAAACCCCATGGCATGAAAAACATTCAGATTCATACATGATGTTACAAATGATTCTACAGGCTCGTTGTGATTGAGAAATATGCTAAAAGGGTCCGAAACTTTTCTGTGCATGTGCTTTGCATTACTATTGTTTTTGATTATTGTAAACTTGGGTATTTTGTCATTCAAAACAAGGAGAAATGCATTGAACATTTTATGTGCCAAATAGTTTCCCAATCTCCGGCCATTATGCACATGGACAAGTCAGAATCATTTGGCAAGTTTGACAACTATCAGAGGCCTGAAGGGTATCCTGTAGGTACGTCTGCGTGTTCATATTTACCTTAGCTAACTCATTTGAGTTAGGTTACACTGGTGCACTTTGCTAAGCCTGTAGTGTGCTCAGCACAGTTTAATTTATTTTCTTCCCGACTAACTAAAATATTTCTGGCATAACTGTTTTGTTGTGTGTCAACATCAATGTTTTGCCATTTGTTTTGATGAATCATTAACGCTAACTGCTCTGTTTCAGAAGCAGAGGTCAGGGCAATGGCAAAGGAAAGACAGAAGAAGGATAACCATAATTTGAGTAAGTTTTGTTAAACTATAATTCTCAGCTATCTAGTAATATGACTTGCCTAGTTAAATAAATAAATAAAAATTGAATGTTTAAATGCAATGTGGGTTATATAGATATAATCTGTAATATCACATTCCATAACATTTAATGCTGTGACATTAGCTGTTCATTATAGAATGTATCATGATTCATTGTTTCTAATTTGTTCTCTTCTTGCCCCTATTTCCTGTAGTTGAGAGAAGACGGAGGTTTAACATCAATGACCGGATCAAAGAATTGGGAACCATGATTCCAAAATCAAGTGATCCGTAAGTTGCCTAAATGTTGACGTCGATTTGAAGTCTTTCTGTCAGATATATATCATGGCTCAGACAGTTCATTGACCCTAGGCTAGACCGGATGATAATCATAGATCAGTGCCTCAGTCTATTCCCAGTACATCCATACCCTTGAGAATTTTGTGAGTGAGAACGTTGTCAGTTGACTCCAGAATGCTACCAGTTCAGTCTGATAGAATCTTGCTGGCCTGCCACGCCCCTCTCTGGTCCTCAGGGATATGCGTTGGAACAAAGGCACCATTCTCAAGGCGTCGGTGGATTACATCAGGAAGCTACAGCGGGAGCAACAAGGGGCCAAAGAGCTGGAGAACAGGCAGAAGAAGCTGGAGCACATCAATAGACACCTGATGATGCGGATACAGGTACAGCACTGTAGGCCGTGGCGCACTGGGAGAGATGGAAAACTACTAGCTATGCCTTCAAAAGGTCACATATTGTATTAGCCAATCAAAGCAGGATAGCAAGATTTGTGACCTGTTGCCACAAGAAAAGGTCAACCAGTGAAGAACAAACACCATTGTAAATACAACCCATATTTATGCTTATTTATTTTCCCTATTGTACTTTAACCATTTGCACATCGTTACAACACTGTATATATACATAATATGACATTTGTAATGTCTTTATTCTTTTGGAACTTCTGTGAGTGTAATGTTTACTCTTCATTTTTATTGTTTATTTTACTTTTGTATATCATCTACTTCACTTGCTTTGGCAATGTTAACATATGTGTCCCATGCCAATAAAGCCCCTTGAATTGAATTGTATTGAATTGAATCGAGATGGGCTCTTCTATCCTCTGGATGGTTTTAGTTATGCAGCTGACAGACAGACCATGTTGATAACACTCTCGCTTTCCTTTTGTTTCTATCTTTCTTTCTTTCTTGATGGGGTTCAGGAGTTGGAGATGCAGGCTCGTGCCCATGGTCTGACCACAGACTCGTCTGCCCTCTGCTCAGCGGAGCTCTCAGCCCGAGGCATCAAGCAGGAGCCAGCCCTGGGAGATTTCCACCAGGATCTGTACCCTGTCGACCCCCAGCACCAACACCACCCAGCCTGCACTCCAGACCAGGTTCAGTCCACCACCTTGGAGCTCAATGATGAAGCCTCTCCCTACACCGAGGGCCACGGGGGAATCTCAGGCGAGCTCCGGATGGAGGACACCTTGTCCCCGGTGGGAGGGGGAGACCCCCTGCTCTCCTCTGTCTCGCCCGGAGCCTCTAAGGACAGCAGCTGCTCAGGCAGCATAAGCATGGAAGAGAACGACCATGGCTGTTAGCACTCACTGCTGCCCACCCACCTGCATCTTTATCTCCATCCCTCCACCCTGTCCTACTTCAGCCAGCTGCTGGTTGGTTTGTTTGTTGGTTGGTTGATGGTTTTCAGGTGTTGACACATATATTTAATTTTTCAGCCCAATATTTATTTTATTTTATTTTATGGTATCATTGGGTTCTGAAAGCGTTCAAACTGAATTTAGTTCAGCTTCTCTTATGTATTGATTTTAAATACATTTTTTGTTGTTTATTTTAATCGATCATGGTCTGATTTTTATATTACTTTGATGACAATGAGTCAGGGAGCAATATCTGACA
Organism: Oncorhynchus clarkii lewisi; assembly: GCF_045791955.1. Lineage (NCBI taxonomy): Eukaryota > Metazoa > Chordata > Actinopteri > Salmoniformes > Salmonidae > Oncorhynchus > Oncorhynchus clarkii. The sequence goes on from NC_092162.1 coordinate 46,678,978, forward strand.
CGTACCTGTGTATAGTTATCATGGTACTGTATATGACAGGCTTATAAGCAGTTATAAAACCCTGATTGATGAGCTTATTGCTTTTAAATCTTAAACAATGTAATTCCCTCGGAATGATAGCTAAAAATTGCGGTTAAATATATTTTTGGTGTGATACACACTACTTGCTTTTTAGCAAGTCTGTTCAGAGCAATTTGACAGAAGCGATAATACATTATTTGAATTACTTTTGTGCTTTACCGTCATCTTAGATTGAACTTGAATGTGACAATGCCTTAGTCAGAGGATTTGTAAACATTTCACATATAGTACAGAATGTGGTCAGTCTACCAATGTTGTCAGAAATGCAACAGTGATTTCAATACGAGCAGATTTTGCTTTATGAAGATATTTCTGATAATATGATGGAAATGTATTGCAAGAAATACTCACTAAGGGCTGGATTCAATACGTATCGTGGACGTATCAGGGATGTTAAAATGTAAAGGTCATTTCCAATTGAGCAGACATATGCAGCGTTTAACATGAATATAGTCTCTGCGAACGCGGGAACATTGCTTTTAAATTTCAATCAAGCTATAACACGGATTTTCCGCGATACGGATTGACTTGCTATAACAATCAAGCAGTAACACCACAGACCTTCCGCGATACGGATTGACTTGCTATAACAATCAAGCAGTAACACCACAGACCTTCCGCGATACGGATTGACTTGCTATAACAATCAAGCAGTAACACCACAGACCTTCCGCGATACGGATTGACTTGCTATAACAATCAAGCAGTAACACCACAGACCTTCCGCGATACGGATTGACTTGCTATAACAATCAAGCAGTAACACCACAGACCTTCCGCGATACGGATTGACTTGCTATAACAATCAAGCAGTAACACCACAGACCTTCCGCGATACGGATTGACTTGCTATAACAATCAAGCAGTAACACCACAGACCTTCCGCGATACGGATTGAATTGAGCCCTAAGAAGTGTATCTCCTAGGAAGAAAAATACATTTTGTTTTTAAATGGTCCATTTCCTAAATCATTTTTGTTTTGTTGTACCCTTGTTAGGATTTGCCTGTCCAATATCCATTTTGAGATATTCCAGATCTTTTTTTAAGTTATGTGAATGTTTATATTGCCAAGGAATATAAGACACTGCTGTGGGATAAACAAAAAAAATGTATTACACACTCAAAACACTGGAATGACATCCATAAATTGAAAAATGGTTTGGTTGGTAACCATTTTTTTTTTTTATATGTACTAACAATATTATATTTAGGGTTTTTAAATGCATACAATGTATTGTATGATTGATTGTAGTTATAACTATAAACTGTACTGTTAATGTATATTTCTACTATTTAACAACTTAGCAAAATACTCAAATATGCCTTTGATAATAACTATCTACTGTACATTACACCGCTGTATAGAGAGCATGGTTACAGTGCATCCTCAAGTCTGTGGAACTATGCAATGATCACAGTTGTAGCTCAGTATTGTGCCTGTTTTGCCCAGAAGACATTAGACACATTAGGCTGGTCATCTATTATGTTGTAATGATTAATAACAAGCGACCAGCAGAATGATTTACATTGAAGTGAAGTGCCTTACAGTTGTTTTTTGAATTTCCCACAGACCTATGAGGACTACTATACACTGGGATGTTGTTGTTGTTTCTGGTGTTTGGCGCTTCATGTATGAAGTGTTGAACTGCAAGGTCCCTAAGGGAAGCAGTAGGAAAGGGCATTTTGTCAGACAGTAGAAGACCATGCTATGGGCCCCCTGTGACCACATGGCCTCTAACACTGGACTGTAAGAATGTCTCTCCAGGCCATCCGTTTTGTTTGGGATGTTTTTGATGATAGATTTATTTATATATTTTTTTATGTCAGAATTCCACTCAGAGGGCAATAATCAAAATGTAGTTTTACTGAATTATCAGCTTCTTTTTTACGACCTATAATTTTTCTGAATGTAATGTACCTCAGTGTTGACTGCCAAAATGTGTTTCCAAATTCAAAGTCTAAATGTAAAGAAAGAATTAACATTTGTTTTTTGACAGCTTAGCTGATGTAGCTTTATGTATGGATGTATGGATGTTTCTTCCTTATTTATAGAACGATAACTTAAGAAGAATGGCAATCAGGCAGAAGGTTAAGCTAAGCACAAAGTAGCCCATGCACTTAAAGGGGCATTCTCTGCAGTAACAATCCACTGCAGAATGGCCCTCATGGTCAAACTGACCCCAGGTCTGTCTGCTGATATCTAGACACAGGCCTGTCATTCACTCACTGCCCTTTGACTGAACCCATGTCAGCATGTCACTGAATGCATAGAACTACCATGTCCGATTAAAAGCAATGGTGACAGTTGATTTGAAGCTTATTATTTGTAAATACACATTTTCATTTTGATCGGGCCCACTACCATGGCAGTTTGGGTATGCCACTAACATTTCAAAGAGCCATGTTTGTTCACACATTGAGCAAACTGTCAGCTCTACTCATTCTATTTATATAGTTCAGATAGACGCCTCTGCTGAGATTGCCACTGTAATCTGATGACGGCTCTGTTGCCAGGAGAGATGGAGGTAGTGATGGTCATAAACAGGTTAGGGATGGATCAGTGATGTCACGATCAAGCTCATTCATTGGAACTGAGTGTGAAAACTAGTGACATATGAAAGTCAATAAAAATATTGTTACCGGTCTTTCTATGTTTTCTTTCTATTTAAGTATTTCCCTAATTGTCTCTAAACACGAATGATGGGGAAATTACACTGTATACAATGAGGTTAATGAGAATACAGTATATAATGTTCAAAGACACACCAATATAATTACTATATACAGTGCTTTCAGAAAATATTCACACCCCTTGACTTTTTCCACATTTTATTGTGTTACAAAGTGGGATTAAAATTGATCGAATTGTAATTTTTGGTCAACGATATACACAAAATACTCTAATGTCAAAGTGGATGTTTTTTTTTACATTTGTAAAAAACATTAATGGGAATAAAACACTAATATACACTGAGTGCAAAAAACATTATGGACACCTTCCTATAATTGCGTTGCACCCCCTTTTGCCTTCAGAACAGCCTCAATTTGTTGGGAAATTGACTCTATAAGGTGTCAGAAGTGCTCCACAGGGATGCTGGCCCATGTTGACGTCAATGCTTCCCACAGTTGTGTCAAGTTGGTTGGATGTCCTTTGGGTGGTGGACCATTATGGATACACACAGGAAACTGTTGAGCATGAAAAACCCAGCAGCGTTGCAGTTCTTTACACACTTAAACCGGTGCACCAAACCCCGTTCAAAGGCACTTAAATCTTTTGTCTTGCCCATTCACTCTCTGAATGGCACACATATACAATCCATGTCTCAATTGTCTCAAGGCTTAAAAATCCTTCTTTAAGAGCTTTCCACACATGGATTGTGCAACATTTGGCCATTATTCTTTAAAGAAATATTCAAACACTATCAAATTGTTCGTTGATCATTGCTAGACAACCATTTTCAGGGCTTGCCATAGATTTTCAAGAATATTTAAGTCAAAACTGTAACTCGGCCACTCAGGAACATTCACTGTCTTCTTGGTAAGCATCTCCACTGTAGATGTGGCTTTGTGTTTTAGGTTATTGTCCTGCTGAAAGGTGAATTTATCTCCCAGTGTCTTGTAGAAAGCAGACTGAACCAGGTTTTCCTCTAGGAATTTACCTGTGCTTAGCACCATTGCATTTATTTTTTATCCTGAAAAGCGGGCGGCTTAACGATTACAAGCATACCCATAACATGATGCAGCAACCACTATACTTGAAAATATGGAAAGTAGTACTCAGTAATCTGTTTTGCCTCAAACATAACACTTTGTATTCAGGACATGTTTTTATTCTGTACAGGCTTCCTTTATTTCACTCTGTCAATTAGGTTAGTATTGTGGAGTAAGTACAATGTTGTTGATCCATCCTCAGTTTTCTCCTGTCACAGCCATTAAACTCTGTAACTGTTTTAATGTCACCATTGGCCTCATGGTGGAATCCCTGAGCAGTTTCCTTCCTCTCCGGCAACTGGGTTATGAAGGACGCCTGTATCTTTGTAGTGACTGGGTGTGTTGATACACCGTCCAAACTGCAATTAATAACTTCACCATGCTCAAGAGGATATTCAGTGTCTGCTTTTTTACCAATAGGTGCCCTTCTTTGTGAGGCATTGGAAAACCTCCCTGGTCTTTGTGGTTGAATCTGTGTTTGAAATTCGCTTTTCGACTGAAGGACCTTTAGATAATTGTATCTGTGTGGCACAGAGATGAGGTAGTCATTCAAAAATCATGTTAAACACTTATTGCACACAGTGAGTCCATGTGACTTGTTACGCACATTTTTACTCCTGAACTTATTTAGGCTTGCCATAACAAAAAGGTTGAAAGCTTAGTGACTCAAGACATTTCAGCTTTTCATTTTTTATTAATTTGTAAACATTTCGAAAAACATAATTCCATGTTGACATTATGGGGTATTGTGTGTAGGCCAATTACCTAAGAAATCTCAATTGAATATATTTTAAATTCGGCCAGTAACACAACAAAATTAGGAAAAAGTCAACGGATGTGAACACTTTCTGAAGGCACTGTATATTATTCATATTTAGACTTCAAGTAAATGTGTGTTGACTGAAACATATTGAATTTGAAACACAGTATTTCATCTTCACCAGCTCGTCATGGCGTCAGTGTATTCAGTGTGGATATTGTTATCTCCAGATGTCAAGAAGAACCAAGTTCATCACACCAGATCTTGAAAGCCTGGCACAGGATTTCATCACTGATTTCATGGAAGATTTCTGTAGAGATGAGACAGAATCTACAGTATAGTTAATGAGCTTGCTTGTTTAGGTTATTATAAAACACGGAATATGGAATATCTAGGAATGTTTTGAGACTGACATAAAAAGGCAGCCTGATGGTGTTCCTAAAGGAAAGATGTCCAGACCTGCACATCCCAGTCCTGTGGGAAGAGGCATCCTCAGGGACCCTGCAGAGTGCTTCAGTCGTTCGCTCAGAGACTTCTGCACCAGGGCAAGAGTGCAGTCCTGGTGCCACACAGGCAGCTCCAAACCCACCATGCAGTGGCTGATCCGGGCCTTCTCCTCTCCTGTCAGGAGCCCTTTCTGGTGGGCCACGTACACCATGAAGGACATGTCAATGTTCACCGCCTCCCCGTGGAGCAGCGCAGGCAGCACTTTCTGCAAAGGAGCATAAAAAGGTTCATTCCAAAGGTAAAGTTATACTGTATGCACATTTGTCGAATTATCTTCACTTGTCAAAAATATATCTGATCATTCACACCTTCCCTGATATCTTTCTCCCCATCCTTTCATATCCCCTCCATACACCTTTTTTATCGTTCACTAGTATCAAGTCAGTGATCAAATCTTTACCATTTCTAGCTCAGGGCTGACTAGATGGCCAAAGTCCACCAGTCTGTCCAGGTCATCCTCCCACAGATTGGGAGCCAACTCCTCTAGCATGGTTTCTATGGCAATCCGTGTGGACGAAGAGGCAGCATCTTCCAGGTCACAGCAGCCACTGATCTTGTCATGGGATTGGAAACTGGAGTCCAATAGGTACTTGCCTTTAGTCTCCAGGAGCTCAAACAGGCCCCTGTGTTTCATCAGAGCCATCTAGAACACAACGAATGATGGCTGATTTATTATCTCCATACAGAGTTTGGAAGTAAGCCACTATCAATGGGGTGATTTAGGCTTGTAAAAAGTGCTTAACTTTCTTCCTTCATTAGTAATAGTGATTAGTATAGTGTATTAGACATGTAATAGACAGCAAAAAAAATACAACCACACCTTGCTGTTAAGACAGCAAACAAATACAACCACACCTTGCTGTTAAACACAGCAAACAAATACAACCACACCTTGCTGTTAAGACAGCAAACAAATACAACCACACCTTGCTGTTAAGACAGCAAACAAATACAACCACACCTTGCTCTTAAGGGATGTTTGTCCAAAATAACTGTTGTCCAGATATGCCTCAAATGCACAGCAACAGTCTCAGTCCTTTTTAGAAAGATGACATGCTCAGTTTGTCATGGGTTAGGGTGCTTTCAGGTATTCAACCCACATGCATACTGTACCCATGCTGCAATGATGAGTACCTTTAACATTTCTGCCATTCCATTAGAAACCTGCCTGCGAGGAACAGTTCGGATGAAGGTCCGGTCTAAAAATGTTGCGACCGGAGGTATGTAACTCCCCAGCTTGTTCTTACCATTGGCAAAGTTGACTCCAGTTTTGGCCCCCACACTGGCATCAATGTAGGAAAGCAGGGTGGTCGGGACACGGATATAGGGGGTTCGCCTCCGGTAGAGAGAAGCAGCTAGGCCCACCACATCCAGACACACCCCGCCTCCAATAGCAATGATGGGCTCAGAGCGCCTGTCTATGCCAAACTTGTGGACCTCCTCCAGAATCCTGGTCACAAGCTCCATGGACTTGTTCTCCTCTGTAGTGGGCAGTGGGAGGATCCTATAAAGAACATTTCTGGCCTCAAAATACCTGGTGACCTGGGAGCCATAGAGCTGATTGACTGTCTCATCAATGATAATGAAGCGTTTGATGGGCTTGGTGTTGCTTCTGAAGGCCTTGAGCTCATCCTGGTCCTCTATATGACCACATAGCAGTGTGTCATTCCCAACATCCAGCAGGTTGTGGCATTGGATCACTCTGTAGGTGAACACAATAGGGCTGACCACTGTCCAGGAGAGGCCATGTTCTGAGGTGCTCTGGAAACTGCATGAGGAGCCAGCAGAAATGGTAAGTGATCACAACAACTGTCATAGTGGCAGGTTTGAATGGCTTGACTATAAATAGTGTACATACTAACCCCCACCAGGGAGGCCTAGGAGCTATGTGCACACTATCTTAGTTAACAACCAACTGGTACACAGATTGTTCTAAGAACTTTTTCATGTTTGAAATGAACATGTTTCATGTTCATTCAATAGAAGGGAACTGCTATGGGCAGTAAAATTACACCGAATTATGCTAATCTGTATGCGGGGGTTGTTTGAGAATAATGTGATTTTCAGCCCTAACAATCCATTATTTCGCCACATCAAGCTCTGGAAACGCTTAATTGATGCTGTATTCCTTCTATTCCAGGGCACAGCAGAGGAACTTCATCAGTTCCATTCCATCAATACAAGCAGTGAACATCTGCAATTCACCTTCACCTTTGATGCGAATTAAACACGTTTTCGTGAAATTTTGTGGTGGCTTTAGCACAGACCTATACAGAAAGCCAACGGACAGGAATTCACTGTTACGCGGAGATTGCTTGCACCCTACACCCCTGATAAAGAGCCTCCTTACCAGCTAATACAGTCACATACGCAGGATCTGCAGTACACAGAGTGACTGACAAACAAGCCGCTTGTCTGGATGAGCGTTTCAGACAAAGGAGTTACCCAGAGGAATCGCTGCATGATGCAAGGGACCTTTACAAAATTACCACATTTTTCACAAAGGAAAGTGGGTGTAGTCCGTGAGTGGTGGAAATGAACCTGTTAGCTTAGTCAGTGAAATAGGCTACTTTTGCTCCTCTAACATTAGTTACTTAATTAATATCTTCACAGAAAATTGTTTACATTTCGCTCCTCTTTTAGCCAACATTTAATCAATGCAGGCAAACTTTTAGCAAGCTATTTATACTAAATCAGTTGTCCCTGTCCCTGCCCCTGCCTGGAGCCAGGCCCAACAGATGCAGCTTCAGGCTCAGCAGCCCGGTCTCCCCATCCCCATACCCCTGAACCAGCCCTGTCTCCCCATCCCCATACCCCTAAACCAGCCCTGTCTCCCCATCCCCATACCCCTAAACCAGCCCTGTCTCCCCGTCCCCATACCCCTAAACCAGCCCTGTCTCCCCATCCTCACCCCCCTGAACCAGCCCTGTCACCCCATCCCCATAGCCCTGAACCAGCCCTGTCTCCCCATCCCCACCCCCCTGAATCAGCCCTGTCACCACATCCCCATAGCCCTGAACCAGCCCTGTCTCCCTATCCCCACCCCCCTGAACCAGCCCTGTCACCCCATCCCCATACCCCTGAACTAGCCCTACTCCCAACTGAAGAAGGAGGTGAGCAGTATTGTGTTGAATGACATGTCGGTTGGGATAATTACATGTACTGCAATGCATTGAGGACAGGAATATGATTCTCCAGTCAGGAAAAATCTCACTTGACACAGAGGCAGCCAATATCAGAGCCTTAAAGGAAGAGATGCAGGCTCTGAAAGATGGAAGTCTCTCCTGTCTGAGGCAACACGGATTGCTACGCAAATAGATATTGCGCCTCCATTTAGCAAGGAACACAGCCGCCAGAGGAAAAGGAAGAGATTCCATGATGAGACCTCTCAAGAGGTCAGGACAGTGCAGCAATTTTTTTTACTGCTATGGAGAACATCATATGTGACTTGGACATTAGATTCCACACCACTGCAAAAATGGTAGAATCATTTTCTGCTGTTCTGAAAGTTGGTCAGATTAGTGAGGACAAAGTCCCTTCTGTGTGCCAACCACTGATCATGAAGTATTCTGGAATACCTTACACCTGAGTTTCATAATGAAGTAAGACACCTGAACACTGTATATGCTGCCACTTTCCCCCCTAACTTGTCCCCTCTTGGTCTCCTGAATGCAATTTGTAAGATGCAGCTGCAAAGCATTTTTGGAGAAGTGTGCATTGCTTTACGTAGATTTTGCACGCTGCCTGTGACTGTTGCTGGTGGCGAGAGAGCTTTCAGTAAGCTAAATCTGATTCAAAAAAACTATTTGATGTCCACTATGTCCCAGGACAAGCTTTGCAGTCTTGCCATACTGTCCATTGAAAGTCAGTTAGCTAGAAAGCTGGACTTTAAAGACTTGATCAGTGACTTTGCTGGTAAGAAGGCACCCCAAGTGGAAGAAACCTATTGATTTGGTGACCCCTTGACCTTTCCTCTAGCGCCACCATCAGGCCTTTTCATTTCCATTTTGTTTTCCATTTTCCACTTTAACAGCTGATTATTTTCTAGTTGGTATGTATACTTAGTTAAAAAAATCTGCTGCTGATTTTATTATTTTGTTTGTTATATCATTCTATAGATGATCATGTTAATTTATTTTAATTGAGAGGTTCATGTTTATTCAAGTTATATTTATTTTAAGTTATTCATTAATGTTAAGACAATTTTCCATTCAAGATTTTTACCATTTAAATTACATTTAGACTGTAAAAGATGGCCTTTAGCACATTTCTTATAGAGGGTATCAGTCTTGCATCAAATACGAAATTCCACTGTATGCAGAATGTTGCATGCACGTCTGCACAGTGTTATATATTCACAGCTCACTGTCAGTAAATATCGGACATTAAATATTGGACTACAAGAGAATTGCAAGCCTGCAAAGGTGGAGTTATTTAAAGCTTTGAATGGGTCAATTGGGTTCTGTTGGTGGGTGGTTACAGCAATTGCGCAGGGTTGATGTGGTGGTGAGGAGTCTTTTCATGTGGCCCAAAATCCCTGGCGGCACCCCTGCCCCTGACAAACGAGTTCAATGCCTTCTTCAATATTCCCCACTTCGCAAACAGTTCGACCACATCATTAAAAAACACTGGCACATCTTGATCACTGATCCACAACTGGGAAAGACGTTTAAAGAACCCTCACGAGTAGGTCTTCAGACGCACCCCAAACATCAGCCAACTGTTGGTGAGGTCTGATCTTCCACCGGTGCCACGTAGCACCTTCCGAGACAATGTGCTAGACAGTAATTACATATGTGGTAGATGTAGGCCTACCTAGTGTAACTTTACAGAACAAATGCACCACGTTCAATCATCCTGTCACGGGCAAGGGCATTAAGATTAAGGGCATCATTACGTCTTCCACAAAATATGTGGTATACCTGATCAAGTGTATTGGTGGTCTATGATATGTAGGAAAAATGAAACGAGCTGGCTAAATAAGGAAAGCAGAACACGTGAGTAATATCAGGACTTTTGACCAGAGAAACCCTGTGGCTGCACATTTCATGGAGGCTTGTGACATCATCAGCTCTCTGAGATACATTAGAATCAATCATGTTAAGACTCAAAGGATGGGGGGAGATACCGATAATCTATTACTGAGAAGAGAACTGCATTTGATTCACAGTTTGACCGCCATGTCTCCTAAAGGTCTGAACCAAAACACTGTTCTAAAATGCAAGCGGTATCATTGACAGAAATGGAAATATTAGTAAGAAAGAGCGGGGCTTTAAAGATACAACAACTATCATGGGTTACTAATATAATTAGGATAATGCCTTTGGCTGCTAGACAATGAAATAAAGTTGAAATAAAACCAATAGAACAGGAGAATGCATATGAGGAAGTCTATAAAATAATTGCCTCCACGTTTCTATGGTTGGATTTTAGCTATAGGCTACTTTGAAGCAAGGTAAGCTTGTCTCATATTATGAATTCAAACATCCAGGTTTCAAACAATTAAGTAACAGGACACATAGTGATGCTAATGACAGGCCTAAGCGTCTCAAATCAAATCAAATTGTATTTGTCACATACACATAGTTAGCAGATGTTAATGCGAGTGTAGCGAAATGCTTGTGCTTCTAGTTCCGACAATGCAGTAATATCCAACAAGTAATCTAACCTAACAATTTCACAACAATTACCTTATACACACAAGTGTAAAGTCTTCAAGTAGATGGAAAGTCTTTCCTAAAACCTCAATTAAATGTTGACTAGCTACAAAGTAGCCTATGCCTACCTATCAGAATGATATCATGATGATTATTTCCATCAATCCGGTGGCCATTTCTTTTGAAAACTCCATCTCATGTGCTACAGAAACACTGCTAATCAAACAATGGTGCTAGGTGCCTGAATGAAATGTCTTAAATTTTCCCCAGACCTCAAAAGTGGTATCCTGATGTGGTTTAAGCATTGTTATGGACTTACAACATACAATGTGGTTGTTTTTCTGAAAATAACAAAAACCTGGAGAAATAGGGGAAAATACGAAACCTGTGAATTTCTGACTCCGTTTATGTTTCAATGGTACTGTAGTAGGCCTACTATTAGCCTACTACACAGCACAGCTTGGTTTGCCCTGAATGAAAGATCAATATGGGATTTATCATTTTAAATCATTCTGAAACTTACAAAAAAAGATTGCAGTCAAAGTGCAAGATTACTGCAGTACACTGTAGTATAACTGTAGTTGGATTGCAGTATATCTGCAGTATGCTGCAAATACTGCATCCAAAATAACAGTGTTTTTTACTGCAGTAATTTTGCAGTATAGCTGCAGTTATACAGCAATAATTCTGCAATTACTGCGTCCAAAATACCACAGTCGACTGCAGTTACTGCACTTTTACTGCAGTTACTGCACTTTTACTGCAGTTACTGCACTTTTACTGCAGTTACTGCACTTTTACTGTAGTTTCAAAACTGCAATCTTTTTTTGTATGTCACTGTTTCTCATAGGATTATTCAGATAGGGCCACTTTCCTTCGTGGGTGGGCCGTTCGGAAACATTTTGGCAAAATAAGAGTATTCCCATTTCTCCAGGCACCTCTAAAACACTGGATTTGTCCTGCCATCCAGGCCTCCACTTGGTCATTTTGTACATATGTACATATTATATTTTCTGTAACTACTACAGTATATGTACCCATCTCATTGATATCAAATTATTAGAGGTACATGCAGCTTACCGATCACTGTACCTGTACACAGCTCATCTGTAAATAGCACACCCTACTACCTCATCCCCATATTGTTATTTTTTTGTTGTTGCTCTTTTGCACCCCAATATCTCTACTTGCACATCATCATCTGCGCATCCATCACTCCAGTGTTAATGCTAAATTGTAATTATTTCACCACTATGGCCTATTTATTGCCTTTACCTCCCTAACCTTATTATTTTTGCACACACTGTACATAGATTTTTCTATTGTGTTATTGACTGTACGTTTGTTTATCTCATGTGTAACTCTGTGTTGTTGTTTTTGTCGCACTGCTTTGCTTTATCTTGGCCAGGTCACAGTTGTAAATGAGAACTTGTTCTCAACTGGCCTACCTGGTTAAATAAAGGCTAAATAAACACTTTTGTTTTTTTAAACATAAATTGTTTTTGAAATAAGTCTCTGTAATTATATCTACAGCCACCGTGCGTCCTGCATGGGAGGATATTCCAACAGTTTGCAACATAATATATATCTTACTTTTTTGTTGTTGTACTGTTGCTTAGGTTTGAACTACCAATCTGTATGTATATAATCATTCATGTCTATATGTACCTCTGTGATTATGATTGACTATGCGCAAAAGTAAATGTAATTGTTTCCACATCCACCATGGTCATGTGAGTTGAACTGTGTATATTTTGGGATGTGAGCACTCAGTATGTTTGACCTGACGAAGACAGATTCAGGCTGGATATTCGATGGATAGTTTTCCTTACGTCCACCAACAGCAGTTAAGGACCGTCAACATAGTGACAAATACATTTTTTCACATTTCCATAACTCTTTAACCATTACTCCTAAAACTTTAAAAACTGGTTCTAGCTAACCCGATGGCATAGACATAAAGGTGTATGTACAGACAAAATGACAAACTGTTAAACGGCTTTTTTTTTACTGGTGGTCTACTAGTCTACTGTACACCGACGAAATGTCAGCTGTGCCCAAAATAGAAAGATATCCCATGTCTTCCAGTCAACCGAGTCATTTATGAAAAGGACCTCTGACTCACATTGAGGCAACAAATATAAAAAAAATTATTGTGAGATTTAAAATATTCCCTCTTCGAAAATAACATATATGGTTTAAATCAACATGAATCAAAAGTATTAACTCATTTGATTCCTAAGATTTGGAACCAGACGTATATTCCCTTTTTCTTTGCACTGCCATTCAGCAAGATGATCTGTCATGCTTATGAGATGTGTTATATCTTTACACAAAAAAAGATACAAAATGGAAATACAAAGTAGAACATACTACTCACATTTTAGCAGCTGATAACCGTCCCTCCTTCTGAGTCTGTCCGCCAGTCTGTCTGTTCCATGCCCCGTTCACTTGCAGCAGGCTGTACTCTGTTTGTTGACTCGTGTCACTATCAGAGTTTTCATGTGATTGCATGACCTGAGAATTTACTGAGTGGGATACAGTTGGTTCTGTCATTTTGGAAGGATATGCAGTGCGTCCCAATTCTCTACCTTTCTCCTGTAGTGTGCACTCGGTCACTCCTCCCCTTGTAACTAGGTGGGTGGGAATGAAACCAAATATAGACATCAATATTGTTGGCTGTTTATGTGACAGGTTTAAGGCTGAAAAATCAATCATGAAGAAGCAGGTGTTTTTAGGCACAATCTGTTTATTTCTGTTCATGGTTACAGAACTGAAGCGTTTCCGGAATGGAGCATTTTGGTGGTTAATATTTAATGGGGCTCAATAGGGGGATCATTATTAAGCACTCTATACCTCAGTTAACACTCTCTTTAGCCACAGTGTCCATCTTTGTAAACATATTCATGTTCCCTCTGAAACTAAGAAATGGGACAACTCTAGTTATTGATATTTTGATAGAACAAACATTGACAAGGTGCATGTTAGTAATTTGATTGAGGGGATCTTTTCATCTGTAGCAGACTTCAGAGATCTCCATGGCGAGTTCCAGTAACTCGGCTCCCTCTTGACAGGAGTTGCAGCAGCTGCAGTCCAGTTCTACACTGCAGTTGCACCAGCCACTGGCCCGCTCCTGCTCCCTGGACGCGTTGAGGTATTTGAACGAGGGGAAACAGCGGCTTACAGCTCTCTCACATGTGTCTGGCACCATGACTACGATGTCATAGAACCGGCAGTAGAGGCAGGCCAGCAGAATGGCAGCACAATCATCTGGGGACAGGGAGAGAAATATTAAATCAGTGAAATAGTTGCTACCACACGGCAGGTGGTACCGGATCGTTAAGTCTAGGTCCAAAAGGCTCCTTGGCAGCTTCTACCCCCAAGCCATGAGACTGCTGAACAATTAATCAAATGGCCAGCCGGACTATTGACATTGACCCCCCCCAATTTGTTTTTACACTGCATCTACTCGCTGTTTGTTACCTATGCATAGTCACTTTACCCCTACCTACATTACTGTGACTAACCTGTACTCCTGCACATTGACTCGTTACCGGTACCCCCTGTATATAGCCTCGTTATTGTTATGTTATTGTGTTACTTTTTTTTTTTTTACTTTAGTTTATCTAGTAAACATTTTCTAAATACTTTTTCTTGAACTGCATTGTGGGTTAAGTGCTTGTATGTAAGCATTTCACAGTAAGGTCCTGTTGTATTCGGCGCATGTGACAAATACAATTTGATTTGATGTTACATCACACTAGAGGAAGGCTGCAGATGTAAGTACTAGTAGAGCCCAAATGTTTGTATGACTATACAGATAACACTGCATTATCAACAATGGTTGTTATATTTCGGGCTTTTCAACTTGTCAGACTTGAAATCGTTACGATAATGGAATTACACTCTAGACAAAATTCACCATTGAAGCTTAATTTTCAGAAAGGAGGAGCAACAATACCCCCGGCGTCAGGCTGATGGGATTCGAAGGAGGAGAAGTGATCGCTACTGTTGTTGATGTGCTTGTTGGAACACAGTGAGAAACTGGATCCGCCCCACTCCCGGCCTCCCATGGGATCCTGAGAGCTGAGGTCAGTATCTACCTTGTCTGGGTCGTGCTCAGAGATGGTGCTCAGCCTCCGCACTCCACTCACCACAACCTTGTTGCTGCTCATCACCCCAGAATTTGTGGGCCGAGACACGTCTCCTTTAAATACAGTATAGTACATTAAGTCATCTTCATGATTCCCTACAAATATAGCTCCAAAAACCTTAGGTCACTCTGAAATTAGGGGACTCAACCAGGTGAGTAAACATGTTAAGTGAATGTATTCGGCTACTGTAGGCCAGTATTGTAGATATGGATATGTAGCTGTAACACCCCGGCATGTGTGCTCATCAGTAGAGATACTTGGTAACATTATCAAAACATTTCTGTTTGTTAATTATTCAACATGCCTCTGAGAGGCGAGACTCACAAAGCAGGGCGTGTATACAGGCTGAAAGTCCCAGTTTAATGAGGGGAAACTATTGATTTTTTAGCTTTTATTGGGATCCACTTTCCTCCCATGAACATGACCATAAGGAAATGTACAGATAGACCTTTAAATAATACAATTCTACAGCAGTCAACATAGAATGGGACCGCGTTTTCTTAGCTTTAGCACTCTTGCAGTTGGGATATACACTGAGTGTGCAAAACATTAGGAACACCTTCCTAATATTGAGTTGCACCCCCTTTTGTCCTCAGAACAGCCTCAATTCGTTGGGGCCATGGACTCTACAAGGTGTCGAAAGCGTTCCACAGGGATTCTGGCCCATGTTGACCCCAATGCTTCCCACAGTTGTATCAAGTTGGCTGGATGTCCTTTGGGTGGTCGACCATTCTTGATACACAGTCTTTCAGATGGGACCGTCTTTCGGATGGGACGGTAAACGGGAGTCCTAACTCTCTGTGGTCACTAAAGATCCCATGGCACTTATCGTAAGAGTAGGGGTGTTAACCCCGGTGTCCTGGCTAAATTCTCAATTTGGCCCTCATACCATCATGGCCACCTAATAATCTGCAGTTTACAATTGGTTCATTCATCCCCCTCCTCTTCCCTGTAACTATTCCCCATGTCGTTGGTGTAAATGAGAATGTGTTCTCAGTCAACTTACCTGGTAAAATAAGGGTTAGAATTTTTTTTAAATAATCAAATAAAAATATAAAACACAGGAAACTGTTGAGCGTGAAAACCCCAGCAGCGGTGCAGTTCTTGACACACTCAAACCGGTGCACTTGGCACATACTAACATACCCCGTTCAAAGGCACTTCAATCTTTTGTCTTGCCCATTCACTCTCTAAATGGCACACATACACAATGAATGTCTCAATTGTCTCAAGGTTTAAAAATCCTTCTTTACCCTCTCCTCCCCTTCATCTACACTGACTGAAGTGGATTAAATAGGGATTATAGCTTTCACCTGGATTCACCTGGTCAATCTATGTCATGTAAAGAGCAGGTGTTCCTCATGTTTTATACACTCAGTGTATTCCACTCTATGATACCTGGACACTACCATTACCCAGCAAATACAAAGATGACCCTCACCAGACAAATAGATCTTTAAAACCTCTGCTCTTTTTCTATACACAAGCGCTCACAAATAGGTTAGTCAGCCCGTAAACAAACACAACTGTTGAAACGACTTACCCTCCAGAAAAGGACTCTGGTCCCTCCTCGCCTTGACATGATCTGGTTCATTGTTAGAGGTCCTTGGTTGTGTGGTCATCTGAAGAGTTGAATAAAATTACCACATGCCAATGCAACCTAATAATACAACTCATACGCCTAAATAATATTTGCTAATCTTATTCCATTCCTTACATGTATGCATAATAGTGGTAAGATAATACTTATTCAAAATGATCAACTTTACCTGAAACAAACTTCTGGAAGGCCGACAGAAAAATGTATTTCCCTTTGTTCACAAATAGAAAGAACCATCCAATACTTGTAAAGCCTCTGGACCCTCCTGTGTGGATGAAGCGCAGCTTGCATTTCAGTGCTCTGTAAACTTGCAGGACAAGACACACCCCATATTGATCCGGGCCATAGCCAATCAGGCAGCGCAAAAACGTTTGATAGGATGATCTTTGGTCAAGTATAATCATATTTTATCACTCCAACGACCTCAGTCTAGTGAGCCAGATAGCATTACACCATGATAGCCTACATAGATGCCATTATAGGATACCCATCTTGGTGCAGTGTTTACACATACAGGCTGGTTGATGATATGGTCTGAACTGAATGAGGCGAGTACATTCACAGTTATTCAATTATAAAAAATATTCCCGATATATAGCAAAGGGCATGTGTATATAGATTTGGTGTAGGCCTGTCTCACACTTGAATCTTCTCTTTGTAACAGACCGTGGTCAAACACCCTTCAGATTCATTTCTCTGGTTGTATCTGTATTTTTACTTCTCTAGGGTTATTATTGCTTGGATAACCTTATTTACTATTATGTATTGATTTGTCTTTATGCAGTGCAGACTTTACAGAACGCTGAAAGAATTATTACTGAATTACAATAATTCACAATGATAAGGTTTGTTTGTGTCAATTAATCCAGTAAGCGATGGGTTTCCAACTGGCAAATTCATTCATTTATACAGTAGACGCTTCTCCTGACAAACAGAGTTGGCTTCTTCTTCACATTGCCTGTCATCCATTAGATATACACATATTGACTACTGAAGTATGGCCATTACCACACTGTTAAAACAAACTCAGGTCATAACTCAAACCTGCACATAAACACAATGATGAATACTACAAATGGTATATTCACCACAAACACTTTAGATACAGCATTTATTACAGACAGCTTTTAGTGCACAAATCTGGCAATGTACAATACAATGGTAAATAAGACCAAAAAGCAATGTTTGGGCCAGTGGGAAAAAAAACGAGATTAGGAGGCTACACAAATAATTATATCCCAACAGAGGTTATACATACACTACCGCTCAAAAGTTTGGGGCCACTTAGAAATGTCCTGCTTTTTTTAAAGAAAAAGCACATTTTTTGTCCATTAAAATAACATCAAATTGATCATAAATACAATGTAGACATTGTCAATGTTGTAAATGACTATTATAGCTGGAAATGGCTGATTTGTAATGGAATATCTACAGAGGCCCATTATCAGCAACCATCACTCCTGTGTTCCAATGGCACGTTGTGTTAACTAATTCAAGTGCATAATTTATCAAGAGGACATGTACATTAGAGTGTCTAGTTTGAGAAACAGACACCTCACAAGTCCTCAACTGGCAGCTTCATTAAATGGTACCCGAATAACACCAGTCTCAAAGTCAACAGTGAAGAGGCGACTCTGGGATGCTTTCCTTTTTATTGACCAGTCTGAGGTATGGCTTTTTCTTTGCAACTCTGCCTAGAAGGCTAACATCCCGGTGTCGCCTCTTCACTGTTGACATTGAGACTGGTGTTTTGAGGGTACCATTTAATGAAGCTGCCAGTTGAGGACTTGTAAGGTGTCTGTTTCTCAAACTAGACACTCTAATGTACTTGTCCTCTTGCTCAGTTGTGCACTGGGGCATCCCACTCCTCTTTCTATTCTGGTTAGAGCCAGTTTGTGCTGTTCTGTGAAGGGAGTAGTACACAGCGTTGTACAAGATCTTTAGTTTCTTGGCAATTTTTCGCATGGAATAGCCTTCATATCTCAGAACAAGAATAGACTGATGAGTTTCAGAAGAAAGTTTTGTTTCTAGACATTTTGGGCTTGTAATAGAACACACAAATGCTGATGCTCCAGATACTCAACTAGTCTAAAGAAGGCCTGTTTTATTGCTTCTTTACCAGAACAACAGTTTTCAGCTGTGCTAACATAATTGTAAAAAGGGTTTTCTAATGATCAATTAGCCTTTTAAAATGATAAACTTGGATTAGCTAATACAACTTGCCATTGGAACACAGGAGTGATGGTTTCTGATAGTGGGCCTCTGTACGCCTATGTAGATTTTCCATAAAGAATCTGCTGTTTCCAGCCACAATAGTCATTTACAACATTAACAAGGTCTATACTGTATTTCTGATCAATTTGATGTTATTTCAAATGGACGAAAAAAAGTGCTTTTCCTTCAAAAACAAGGACATTTCTAAGTCAACCCAAACTTCTGAACGGTGGTGTAAATCATATTTTTGGCAGTGTAAAAGTAACCAATTATCAATGATGTCATGTCACAAACGGAACACAGGATTACTATCTGCAGGTAAAAAATAAACACGTTTGTGGGAGAAAACAAACATTCATCTTCATGAAGTACTGTCCATAAATATTGCCAATGCTCTGGTTATTAAATATACACATTCATGAAAGAGTGAAACAAAAGACATTGAAGAAAGAACATAACTCTGCATCACTGAACCAGCTCTCCATAGGGCTTCATCATTATTTGTACTGCCTCACAATAAGCCAATACGAATACATTATTTGAGGACAAGCGGTGTTACAATAATAGGTTCTGTTGTCTTCAGTGTGAGCTTGGGTGGATAATACCCAGTACAAACGATGCCAGTACAACAGAGCATAAAACATCCTCAATAAATAGTCACTTGATATGAAATAGTTCTACCAAGTCATTTGGTATATTTCATAGTTTTCCAATGTGGGAGTGCAGTGGAGATTGACAGTTTGGAATGCATTTGCTCTTTCATTGCGAAGGCACATGAGCCAGCTGCAGGTTGGGTCTTTCTGGGCTACCGCCATCTTCGTCTTGGTCCACATCTGAGCTGTGCTCATCAGAGCTCTCAGTCTCAGAACAGTCATGGGGCACATTCTCATATGCCTCCTCGTCCATTAGCTCTTCTTTTACGCTGAGAAGAAAAGTCATGATGAGGAAAAAAAGATACTTATGGTGACTTCTGAAACTGAGAACCGTTTCTCCTTTACCAGATCTAGTTTTAAAATGGTGATGAAACACTCACAGGGGGTGCATAGGGTACTGCTCTTCACTGCTGTCACTGTAGGATCCATTCCCATACCAGAGAGTTGCATTCATCTCTTCCTGCTGGAACATATAGGGCAGAGAGCTCAGAGAATGAGCGCCTATGAAAGCTGGGTTGAATGGAGATATACTACTATCTAGCCATTCAGCCTGAAAAGATACACGCCATAGGTTTATAGCATAATGACACAAATAAAGGTTTAGCACTCAATTAAAGCAATCTGAAGAGTATTGCGTGTACTTACCTTAGGAGTAAGGAAAGCTGAGCTGTGACCATGGCCAGTGTTCTCTCTTCTGAAAGATCTGCAGTTACACATAAACACACTTTATTTTATTTAACAAAAACACTGACTGGGAAGTAGAGGAAAAACATAATATCCTCACAGGACATTGTTATATTAATTACGTGGTTTCTACAAGTACAACACCAACAGAAATGCAGGTTTAACATGTTAAGAAACAGAGACATACAGGGAGCTATACTGAAGAGACCGAGCATGTTAAATGTACCCTTCACCAGCAGGCTTCTGGGGCCTTCTCCTCTGGAACTCCATCTCATCAACTGTCCACACAGCTCCTTTTACATTCTCCACTCGCACAAAACACTTGTGGAGGCTGAGGTTGTGTCTCACTGCATTCTGCAGAGTCACGAAGAAGAACATATAGTATTAAAAACACACACAGCTTCAACGTAAGGACAAGAACATTCTTCCATAAGAGTTGTTCTAATACCATTAAACATTTCTAAAGACTCATGAATATGGCATACAGTGGAGGCTGCTGAGGGGAGGACAGCTCATAATAATGGCTGTCATGGAGTCAATGGAGTGGTATCAACCACATGGAAATCACATCTTTGATGCGTTTGATACCATTTCATTGACCGCATTCCAGCCATTCTTATGAGTCATCCTCCCTTCAGCAGCCTCAACTGATGGCATAGCAACTAAACATAGCACAAGGATATTCTTATACATGTAAATAACCCCATAAATTGGCATAGCCAAATACCTTCCATGTTGCTGCATTGCGTCTGAAATATGCAAATGTTTGTGTGAACCAATTGTAGATTTCATTTAGTGTCAGCTGCTTATAGGGTGATTCAAATATTGCCTAAATTATGCAAACACAAAGAAAGACAATTAGCAAATGATAATCATCACTACATACGGTATTTGAGGAACAAAACAACTGGTATAGCTAACATTTAGTCAGAGGGTAAACCAGGGTGAAATAAAATACACGGATTCCTTACCTGTCTTATTAGGGCTGCATATGTAAATGGTGGTCTAACTTCCGTACTGATGTAGAACTCTTTATTCTGAACAATATCTGTTAAAAGGAATTAGAAACGTATTTGAATAAAATCAATACTTAAAGCCAAACAAATAGATAAACCATTAAAGGCATAACAGTAGTTCAAAGAATATGTAGCCCACCACCCTCATTAGATTCAGCATCCCACTGCTAACTCACCTTGGTTCATGTTCTTGCTGTACTTGTCTGAGTACCGTCTCCTCCCAGGGCTCACAGTGAGCAGGGTGTTGGGAGTGATGATAGAGGAGGTTGGGGGAGGTGTCAGGGGTGTGGAAGGAGCAGTGGCACTTTGAGACAAGCTCATGGGAGGAAGCACCTTGGGAAATGTCACCTGGGAGAAGGCAACGTTGGGCATAAGATCCACCTGAAAAATCAAAAGCAATGATTCATTTAAACTCAGTACAGAGAACACAGCTGTAGGGAATGCAAAATTGAAAGTGATTATTCTACCATTGTGGCTAATACTTGTCTGACTGTTGGTAACCTGATTTGAATTAAATATATGGCCACTAATACTCCACAGACTTACTGTTGGTGTTGCTGGTTTTGACATTTGCTCAGAGGATTTGAGGTGAGACATCATGGCTTGCAGACGCTCTCTGTCTTTTTTCAACTGCATTGGGAAGATATAAAAAAAAGATGTAATGTAAAGTCGATCCTGTACAATGAATGGCCTTTATTTAAGCAAACGTCAACTGTACCTGCAGTTCTAGCTGCTGAACAACCTGCATCTGCACTCGACACTGTGCTGTACTCTTGTCATCCAGTGTATGTTCACCGTTCAAATGTCTGGGAGAAAAACACATTCCCATGACAAGTCAAGATAACATTCAGAATGGGAAAGGGGGATACCTAGTCAGTTGAATACATTCAACTGAAATGTGTCTTCCACATTTATCCCAACCCCTTTGAATCAGAGAGGTGCGGAGAGCTGCCTTAATCAAAACCACTACAACGCAGTATTGTTATTACATTAGGAGACTGACTTTAAATTTGTCTCTCTGACAAAATTAATAGAGGAGGAGAAACTCACTTGAGAAAAGCCTGAAAGTCTCCAAAGACCGCCTCACAGCCAGACCATTTGCACATGCCGTGTCCATAGAGAGGGTGAGTGTTTTGTGAGTGATCATCCACAGGACCACTGCAGAGAGACACATCTTTAATGTTACCCTTCAGGAAGAGGTTGGTCAGATGATAATTAATAAACACTGTTCTAGAATGGCTAATCACCTGTCTTTCTTCTTTAGGGGCTGTGATTTATGATTCCCATTAGTGGTGGACTGCTGGCTGTGGAGCAGGTTCTTCTGAAAAGTGGCTGGATACTCACCACCAGAGGGCAGGCTTGTACTATACTCACACCCTTTCACTAAACCTCAGAGAAATACACAAGTACATATCATATTAATTCATTCAGCCGAATAAATTAAATATCTTAGCCCAACAACAACAACAACAACAAGTATAGCAGCAAGCAGCCATGGTGGAAGAGAACAACAACAACAAGCTAAGAATAGATTAAAGGTAGGGGCTTGGTGGTAGACACTTACCCTGAGCTGTAGAGGGGCTCATGGAGGGCAGGACAGACAGGAGACCCTGTCTCTGGAGGCTGAGGAGGTGCTGCTGTTGGACTTGCAAGAACTGCTGCTGGATGACCATGTGCTGGGCTGTTAGCTGCTGTGATGGGGGGGGGGGGGTCGATACAGTTACATATCGAGATATTGTCAACGATACAACGTATCGTCAAATTATATCGCAATATTATTTTGCGCTAGTTGGCTGTACCTGCATCAACACTACAGTATTTTCCCCATCTTTTTAAATTGGGAGCCAATTTGTTTTCAGCCCTTTTATTTACATGACTGATCAACACTCGTTCTCATGTCTCTCTCTTCCCCTTCTGCAGCACAAATATGGTGAGCAATATGTTTGGACCATGGAATGGTAATTTAATCACAGTATTAAATCGCAAATCACAGTATTGAATCGCAATACATATCGTATCGGCACCCAAGTATCGTGATAATAACTTATCATGAGGTCCCTGGCAATTCCCAGTCTCAAAGAATATACTATAATAATAATAATAATAATAATAATAATAATAATATATGGATTTGATATAGTGCCTTGGAACATTTGGTTGAAGGCAAAATACAGACATTTGACAAAAAATATGTAGGCCGGCCTACCTCTTGCTCTGACTTCTCAGCATGCTTCTGCTGTAGGAGCTGGGCGTTGAACTGGTCCTGCTGTTTCTGGCAGAGATCCTGTATGTGTTGCTGTAGAAGAAATGTCGAGTTAATGGAAGATCATGAGGAAATACAGCTCTCACTTTCAAGCCATCAGTATCTTACGAGGATCCTCATGGGAAAAAAATAAATAGGTGACAATACAGAGAAACAAAACTAAAAAGTGCTGCTGATAATATTACAATTAAAGAATGACACAATAAAGCATCTAAATGCAGATTGAGACAGTGTGGTAGAATTATGTGATTACCTGGTGTAACATGAGTGCTTTCTGCTGCTGGAGCAGGGCCTGGATCTGCTGTGGGTTGAGGACCTGCTGCAGTGTCTGCTGAAGAGTCTCCACCGGAGGTGTCATCATAGACACCGAGACTGGAACCTGCCAACAACACAAGTTGAGCACAGATTAGACCTAGTCTAGCCTGAAAATAACAGACAAATAATGCCAACAACACCATTAAAAAGTGTTTTTGGAAGACCCAAAAAAATATAGAAACAGCCTCCACTAGGCATCCAGCAATTACCTCTCCCTCTCCGCCTTACACTCACAGCTCTGGGGATGTTTACAGTAAACATAAACAGAATAATTAAAGCTGAATCGATATATAAATAATGAATACAAAGCCAGGGATGCAGGGCAAGTTTTGCAAAAACAGAACTCTGCATTGCATTTTAATTTAGGTCTGAACCACAAACAAACAGTTCCCACTAAGACTGGCTCTGTTTTGGATCCAGTAAACAAACTGCTGGAGGATGTCACAGAGGCTCTAGGCTAACAATAACAGTGGATGGATTGCAGTGGAGAACGCCCTTTCCCACACTGACTAAACGTGCACTGGCACAGGTGCTCAGTGTTCACTAAGGTCCTTATAGACCTATACTATATATGAGACCTATGGCTTTACATAACTTAAAGCAGAAGGTAAAATAATTGCATCAGCTGGACTTGAACTTAAACATCTGCATTACAGAAAAAAACCTTAAGGGAACCAGATAGTCGCTGTATATATGGCATGGAAATGGGCAATCTTCTTTTGTGTGCACACCATCAACAAAACAAAAGCCTGCGCCTAACCTAATCCTTGTTTCCATGACGGCAGGGCAGACAAGTCCAAACATCTTTTGTTATTGTCGATGACAAACATCTTTTGTTATTGTTATTGTCGAGGACAGAAACCCACATACCCATGAAGGACAGTATAAACACTGGGCTAGTCTTCATATTGAGGTCTGCATTCTAAGACTACTGTTGCCAAGCACAAGATACATGCCTTTCTGAAACCCTGAAAATATGATCATACTTTTCATACAACAGACCCTTATACTTAATCTTTCTCTGAGCTGAGATGTAACAAACCGTAAGTAACCAAAGGCAACAACCAACACACCCAAACCCCAACCTACAATGCACAAATGGAATATAAACTACAACACCAGAGTAGGGAAAATTCCTCGAAAGAGGCAATAAAGAGCCAAGGAAATGTTTATATGATTTAAGCAAATAACCTCGGATTACATGGCACAATTACATTATAAATATGTTAGGTCACTGAGTAGTAGTAACACATGCACAATCATTCTGACTAACACAGTCACAATTACTAGCTAGGTCATTAGTTAGCAACATATATAAGTGACGAACAGTGTTGCATTTTAACATTTAATATAGCCGTTTCCACCAAGCAAATTCAACCAATGTACATACCAGTAAACAAAGAAACAAGTATTATCTTTCTAAATGTAGAAATAGGCTAGTTGCTGAAATGACAATCAAGCAGACAAACCTGATCAAGTCCATTTACAGTGATTGTCTTTGGCAGTCAGAGAGACGCAGGATGGAAAGAGACCGAGAGAAGCAAGCCGTGCACAACGTTAGGCTGTCTGGCAATCTGACAGAGTGCTTGTGTGCATAAACAAAACTAGCCAATAACAAAGATCCTTCCTCCTTCACCAATCACAAAGTGCCTCTGCAGTCTATCGGCACTGCCGTTGGCTCAGAGCTCAGTTTAGCTAGCTTACCCACCATACAAACAAAGAAATATGCTAAATGTGCTAATTTGAGAACACACATCCTTTAGTCTGGAAAGTAAGCATCTGCCACACGTTATAAAATAAGTTTGGTAACCTGGTTTTGCTGCTGGCTGTCAGCCCCGGAACCCTCTGGAGTTGGAGTCTGAGTGCTCAGCCAATCGTCCCTTTCAGCACTGTCCCCATTCTCTGTCTGATTGGCTGGACTGGTGCAGGTTGTCTGCTCTGACCCAGACTCATGCATCTGGACTCACTGACCTGAGAAAAGAACAAGAACACCAGAGCTCTAAAATCAGAAGCTGGATATAGGATGAAAAATGGGCTACTTCATGTAAATTCACAATGTCTCTCCACAACACTGATTTTATGCTACATTTATTTTGAACAATTCCATATGCACATGGTACAATTTCTTACTGATCTCATCCAAGAAACATTCACTAAGGTTGCAGATGAGCAGAGAGAGACAAGGTTACAAGACAACAGTTTCCCTCTTGCCAAGATAAACCATCTACCCTACCAGAAGGAGTAGGAGATATTTGTTAAGTAGCTGATTGCTACCATGGCTACGGTAAATAAAGGGGCCATGGGTTGGTGTTTATGAGCAAACAAGTTGTCCTTCTGGAGCAATTTAACATTAACCAGGAGGTGCGATAAACATATCTGGCAGGTAGCACAATACTGCATTAAAGGGAGGGCCATGTGTATACAGCTGGGGGAGTGTTCGATACAATAGCAACACAGCAAACATAAACACCAACAGACAATCTGAAGACAAACAAGCTCTTAGAACTGGGAAGATTCAAATATCCACAACTGCTAAAAACTGAGATACATTTGCTGAATATATTTAGGCTTGTCTACATACACTACTACATGACCAGAAGTATGTGGAAGATTTCTGTTTGGCCCCCGCTTTGTGCACGGAGACATTGTCATGCTTAAACAGGAAAGGGACTTCCCCAAACTGTTACCACAAAGTTGGAAGCACGGAATTGTCTATAATTTCATTGTATGCTGTAGCATTATGATATCCCTTCACTGGAACTAAGGGGCCTAACCCGAACTATGAAAAACAGCCTCAGGCCATTATTCCTCCTCCACCAAACTTTACAGTTGGCACTATGCATTGGGGCAGGTAGCGTTCTCCTGCCATCCACCAAACCCGGACTCGTCTGTCGGACTGCCAGATGGTGAAGTGCGATTTATTACTTCAGGGAATGCGTTTCCGCTGCTCCAGAGTCCAATGGTGGCGAGCTTTACACTACTTCAGGCGACGCTTGGCATTGTGCATGGTGATCTTAGGTTTGTGTGCAGCTGCTCAGCCATGTAAACCCATTTCATGAAGCTTCCAACAAACAGTTATTGTGCTGACGTGGCTTGACATGATTATTTTTTACACGCTATGCGCTTCAGCACTTGGTGGTTCCGTTCTGTGAGCTTGTATAGCCTACCACTAGTTGGTTGAGCCGTTGTTGCTCTTAGAGGTTTCCACTTCACAACAACAGGACTTACAGTTGACCGGGGCAGCTCTAGCTGGGCAGAAATTTGACAAACTGACTTGTTGGATAGGTGGCATCCTATGACGGTGCCACATTGAAAGTCACTGAACTCCTCATAAGGCCATTCCATTGCCAATGTTTGTCTATGGGGATTGCATGGCTGTGTGCTCGGTTTTATACACCCGTCAGCAATGGGTGTGACTGAAATAGCCGATTCCACTAATTTGAAGGGGTGTCCACATACTTTTGTATATATAGTGTACTTCTGAATAAAACTGAAACATAGGCTACCCAACTGTAAGATGCATTATAAACTAAGATGCATTATAAACTGGGTGGTTCCAGCCTTGAATGCTGATTGGCTGACAGCCGTGGTCTATCAGACCATATACCCAAGTCTAAGAGCTGTGTCCATCGTGCATAAGAACAGCCCTTAGCCGTGGTATATTGGCCATATATACCACACCCCTCCTGCCTTGATGCTTAATTATACCATGGCATTGTTTAATACTCCATTGCACGGTAGAATTCAAATGACTACAGTTCATTTTTAACGTTTTATTTGAGCTGCTATTGAAAGCAAAAGTCGAACTGAAAACAGTATTGGTATCGTTGAATTAGATGTTCATAATAGCAAGCTATGATTTATAGTTTGGTTAGCTAAACTAGCAAATCTGTTTGGCTACCACAGAAACGACTGTAGCTATCTAATAAACTTGCTAGCTACTTCAGTGGATGTTGAACACATTTCTACTGGCAAATGAACACATTTCTATTGGCAAATGTGTTCAATTGTAGCCATGGTATAAAATGGATAATCAACTGGGCTCTATGCGTTCTCTGAAAAATAATGCAACTCCGTGAAAGGTCAGACCCACTCCGCCAGCGCGTCGTACATGGATTGGAACACACCTAAGTCGTTCATTGTTTTCCATAGAACGGATAGCCCCTCATTGACTATCCCCACGTATTGGATTGTGTATTAATTCGGACTTCTGTACCTATTCGTCTTTTCATTCCACAGCAAGGCTGATTTCTGATTATTTTAGGCAACGGCAGCCATGGGTGTATTTGCGCACAAGTGTTTCATCCTGTTGTGCCCGTCAGCATACCCGATCTGTCGGATCCAGTAAGTTACTGCTAGCACAGCAGACAGCAACACAAACTAGGTTTTTTAGGGTAGACGTGAATCCTCTGAATACCTACTTCAACTTTCAGTACAGACAACATATGCCTAGATACACCAATGAAACAATGCATTTCAACCCTGATTCCTAGATGCAGCCCACCATAGTTCTATAATACAGATTAATGAGAGAAATAAAGAACACTAGCTATAGAAATGTCAAATTATAACAATCACAAACGAGAATGGGTTCTAGCCAAAATATCCAAACAACTAACCTGCACGTCTTTACAATACACTATCCTGACCTTGGCAGAAAAGGCACAGCGCTGTAGCTGTTCAGCTGAGTTCAATGAGTTCAAGGCAGTAGCGAAAAATGTGTGTGTGTGTAGCCTATGTGCACTGTGCACACATGAACAGGTGCTCTGTTTTAACATGCCTGTTTGCATAAACACAAACACTCGGCAAATAGAACAGGGGCAAACCATATCACAAGGAATATCTACATTCTGTTCATTTTATTGAATGCACATTGCACTGTCTAATGTTCAGCTCTTTTTTTACTTTTTGGGGATCAACATTTTCCCTCGATTTCCTTTGGGAGGCTAAACTTTTTTAATGACAACTATCATTCAGAGTTACAAACAAAAGGCGTTGTGTGACTGCACCAAGGCATTGGCCATTGTTCCCAAACTGGCGGCACGCGGGTGGTTTTATTTTGCAATAAAACATTTATATAAAAAAAAAATGTGTGGAATTTTCATGGTTGGACATAAAATACTGCAAAAACACCAGGAAATCAGCTCCAAGTGATATTCATTTAACAAATCCGTTCAAGTATTCCCACGTTCCCAAGTATTCCCACGTTCCCAAGACACGTGGTCGAATACAAATGTAAGCAAGCTTTGAAATGGTTTTACTCAAACATATCTTGCGGTCAATTTTCAGTCTATAAGTTATTTTGAATTATGTTTCTAGTTGATGATCCCTGCATTAGGCTATCTTTACAAAGTGAAATGTATTCACCATTCACTTGCATGCTAAGTTTACCACTCTGGGGAACAATTACGGGACAATGCAAATAGAAACAAGCTAATGTGAAATTCAACAGATGGTATTCAGTTAACATTTGCATAGCTGGCCCACAGTAAGTTTTGATTAATTGCCATTTTCATAAACCATGCAGGTGGATGATGCTAGACTATATCATCTTTGTTTCCGTGGAAGAGACAAGGATAGTGATTCTCTACCAGGATCCCTTAAAAAATGATTGACACAAAGCCAACACACTCCATCTAAACTCTATTATAGATTAGCTTGAGCAGCAGTGTAAGATTAAGCATAGGTTGTGTCAGCCAGGTTGACTGGTCCCTAAATTATCATAATATGCTGTAGGCCTACATCATCTATCCTGAAAAAAATACATTGCCACCCTTACGGAAACCATGCAACAAACACACATGCAAAACAGCCTGGGGTGAGTTAAGAATAAAGGGAACACTAAAATAACACATCCTAGATCTGAATGAATGAAATATTCTTATTAAATACTTTTTTCTTTACATAGTTGAATGTGCTGACAACAAAATCACATACATTTGATTTCCATTGATAATTTTTATCAACCCATGGAGGTCTGGATTTGGAGTCACACTCAAAATGAACGTGGAAAACCACACTACAGGCTGATCCAACTTTGATGTAATGTCCTTAAAACAAGTCACAATGAGGCTCAGTAGTGTGTGTGGCCTCCACGTGCCTGTATGACCTTCCTACAATGCCTGGGCGTGGCGGATGGTCTCCTCCCAGACCTGGACTAAAGCATCCGCCAACTCCTGGACAGTCTGTGGTGCAATGTGGCGTTGGTGGATGGAGCGAAACATGATGTCCCAGATGTGCCCAATTGGATTCAGGTCTGGGGAACGGGCGGGCCAGTCCATAGCATCAATGCCTTCCTCTTGCAGGAACTGCTGACACACTCCAGCCACATGAGGTCTAGCATTGTCTTGCATTAGGAGGAACCCAGGGCCAACCGCACCAGCATATGGTCTCACAAGGGGTCTGAGGATCTCATCTCGGTACCTAATGGCAGTCAGGCTACCTCTGGCGAGCACATGGAGGGCTGTGCGGCCCCCCAAAGAAATGCCACCCCACACCATGACTGACCCACCGCCAAACCGGTTATGCTGGAGGATGTTGCAGGCAGCAGAACGTTCTCCACGGCGTCTCCAGACTGTCACGTGCTCAGTGTGAACCTGCTTTCATCTGTGAAGAGCACAGGGCGCCAGTGGCGAATTTGCCAATCTTGGTGTTCTCTGGCAAATGCCAAAACGTCCTGCACGGTGTTGGGCTGTAAGCACAACCCCCACCTGTGGACGTCGGGCCCTCATACCACCCTCATGGAGCCTGTTTCTGACCGTTTGAGCAGACACATGCACATTTGTGGCCTGCTGGAGGTCATTTTGCAGGGCTCTGGCAGTGCTCCTCCTGCTCCTCTTTGCACAAAGGCGGAGGTAGCGGTCCTGCTGCTGGGTTGTTGCCCTCCTACGGCCTCCACGTCTCCTGATGTACTGGCCTGTCTCCTGGTAGCGCCTCCATGCTCTGGACACTACGCTGACAGACACAGCAAACCTTCTTGCCACAGCTCGCATTGATATTTGCCATCCTGGATGAGCTGCACTACCTGAGCCACTTGTGTGGGTTGTAGACTATGTCTCATGCTACCACTAGACTGAAAGAACCGCCAGCATTCAAAAGTGACCAAAACATCAGCCAGGAAGCATAGGAACTGAGAAGTGGTCTGTGGTCGCCACCTGCAGAACCACTCCTTTATTGGGGGTGTCTTGCTAATTGCCTATAATTTCCACCTGTTGTCTATTCCATTTGCACAACAGCATGTGAAATGTATTGTCAATCAGTGTTGCTTCCTAAGTGGACAGATTGATTTCACAGAAGTGTGATTGACTTGGAGTTACATTGTGTTGTTTAAGTGTTCCCTTTATTTTTTTGAGCAGTGTATAATGTTAAAGGGATAGTTCACCCAAATCACATAATGGTTCCCTTACCCTGTGAGCAGTCTATGGACAAGGTATGACAGCATTTATTTAGCCAAGATAGTCCACTCAGTAACAATTGCCACTATTTTCCAGGGAGTCCTGGGTTCCATAGAATCAATAAAAACATATACAGCATACCCATTGGCATACATATAAAATCCCAGCATACATCATATGCAGCAGCATACAAAACCTCACTTGAATTACAGCTATACAGTGGGACAAAAAAGTATTTAGTCAGCCACCAATTGTGCAAGTTCTCCCACTTAAAAAGATGAGAGGCCTGTAATTTTCATCATATCATCACTTCAACTATGACAGACAAAATGAGAAAAAAATCCAGAAAAATCACATTGAAGGATTTTTAATGAATTTAATTGCAAATTATGGTGGAAAATAAGTATTTGGTCAATAACAAAAGTTTATCTCAATACTTTGTTATATACCCTTTGTTGGCAATGACAGAGGTCAAACGTTTTCTGTAAGTCTTCACAAGGTTTTCACACACTGTTGCTGGTATTTTGGCCCATTCCTCCATGCAGATCTCCTCTAGAGCAGTGATGTTTTGGGGCTGTTGCTGGGCAACACGGACTTTCAACTCCCTCCAAAGATGTTCTATGGGGTTGAGATCTGGAGACTGGCTAGGACCTTGAAATGCTTCTTACGAAGCCACTCCTTCATTGCCCGGGCGGTGTGTTTGGGATCCTTGTCATGCTGAAAGACCCAGCCATGTTTCATCTTCAATGCCCTTGCTGATGGAAGGAGGTTTTCACTCAAAATCTCATGATACATGGCCCCATTCATTCTTTCCTTTACACGGATCAGTCGTCCTGGTCCCTTTGCAGAAAAACAGCCCCAAAGCATGATGTTTCCACCCCCATGCTTCACAGTAGGTATGGTGTTCTTTGGATGCAACTCAGCATTATTTGTCCTCCAAACACGACGAGTTGAGTTTTTACCAAAAAGTTATATTTTGGTTTCATCTTACCATATGACATTCTCCCAATCTTCTTCCGGATCATCCAAATGCTCTCTAGCAAACGTCAGACGGGCCTGGACATGTACTGGCTTAAGCAGGGGGACACGTCTGGCATTGTAGGATGAGTCCCTGGAGGCGTAGTGTGTTACTGATGGTAGGCTTTGTTACTTTGGTCCCAGCTCCCTGCAGGTCATTCACTAGGTCCCCCCGTGTGGTTCTGGGATTTTTGCTCACCGTTCTTGTGATCATTTTGACCCCACGGGGTGAGATCTTGCGTGGAGCCCCAAGATCGAGGGAGATTATCAGTGGTCTTCCATTTCCTAATAATTGTATGTCTTCCATTTCCTAATAATTGCTCCCACAGTTGATTTCTTCAAACCAAGCTGCTTACCTATTGCAGATTCAGTCTTCCCAGCCTGGTGCAGGTCTACAATTTTGTTTCTGGTGTCATTTGACAGCTCTTTGGTCTTGGCCATAGTGGAGTTTGGAGTGTGACTGTTTGAGGTGGAGGACAGAGGAGCCTCTTAAAGAAGAAGTTACAGGTCTGTGAGAGCCAGAAATCTTGCTTGTTTGTAGGTGACCAAATACTTATTTTCCACCATAATTCATAAATTATGGTAATAATAAAATTCATAAATTCTACAATGTGCTTTTCTGGAGAAAAAAAATCTCATTTTGTCTGTCATAGTTGAAGTGTACCTACGATGAAAATTACAGGCCTCTCTCATCTTTTTAAGTGGGAGAACTTGCACAATTGGTTGCTGACTAAATACTTTTTTGCCCCACTGTATGTACTGCTCTTTTGAAGGCGGACATGGAAGCTAGCTGTCATGTGGATAAGTCCAGCTTGTTCCTGAGCAATGGGCCAAAGACCTGCAGACTGCCTTGAAATGCCATGTTTTAAACTGATGGTTGTGCCAGTAGTTGCAGGTCCCATTGGTCATATGCTTTGACTGCTGCTCCAGAGGATGGGTGGAGACTCCCACCTGAATAGGTCTGACATGTATTCAGGCAGTTTGTACTGTCGCCTTGAAAACTGTCACTAGGGTATTGTAACGGATCCTGACCGTCAGTGGCTTGATTCCAGCTTTTTGCAGAAGAAACTCTGTCTTTATGTGTCCCCTCTGTCCGGTCATGTTGATGATACGCTGTAGCTGGTTAAGACATGTCTTATTGCCCTGATGTAAGGTGGAAAGACATACTGTGGCACATTAGTCCAGGTGAGTTGTTATCATGATGTGGTAAAATGTCAGGATGATATCCTTGGAGACGAAGTCCCTTGCCCTTTTTAGAGCGCCACGCCCAGACTGTAGTTTCCCTGTGACCAGGATGACATGTTCAGTCCAGTGTAGCTGTGGACCCAATTTTAACCCCAGGTACTTTATAGTGTTTACTTGTTCATAAATGTTTTGTCCATCTGTTATTGTGACACACAGGCAAAAGTATCTCAACTTTTGTGGGTTGCCAAACAGCATTGCCTTGATCATCTGAGGGTGTAGGTAGAGCTTGTTGTAAGCGAACCAAGCTGCTGCCCTCTTGATGTCATTTGACACTGACTCCTCACACTCCCTGGTGGTATTAGCGGAGTAATACAGGACTGTGTCATCTGCATATACACTACTGGTCAAAAGTCTTAGAACACCTACTCATTCAAGGGGTTTTCTTTATTTGTACTATTTTCTACATTGTATAATAAGTGAAGACATCAAACCTATGAAATAACACATATGGAATCATGTAGTAACCAAAAAAGTTTTTAAACAAATCAAAATATATTTCATATTTGAGATTCTTCAAATAGCCACCCTTTGCCTTGAAGGCAGCTTTGCACACTCTTGGCATTCTCTCAACCAGCTTAATGAGGAATTATTTTCCAACAGTCTGGCTGCTTTTCCTTCACTCTGCCGTCCGACTTATCCCAAACCATCTCAATTTGGTTGAGGTCGGGTGATTGTGGAGGCCAGGTCATCTGATGCAGCACTCCATCACTCTCCGTCTTGGTAAATAGCCCTTACACAGCCTGGAGGTGTGTTGTGTCATTGTCCTATTGAAAAAAAAATTATAGTTCCACTATGCCAAAACCAGATGGGATGGCGTATTGCTGCAGAATGCTGTGGTAGCCATGCTGGTTAAGTGTGCCTTGAATTCTAAATAAATCACAGACAGTGTCACCAGAAAAGTACCCCCACACCATAACACCTCCTCCTCCATGCTTTAAGGTAGTAAGGGAATACCCCCCTGAATTGGACAAAAATGAATGGCAAGATATTGGCATTGGACAAACCATATACACAATGTCCAATACCACCCAAAGCGGCGTTGATTCGTGCAAAGTATATGGCAAATGCCATATGGCAATTGCCAATTGTAACACTTCAAAAATCCAACAGGGGGCGAGTGCGTTCCACCGGGGTTTTTCATATTGGAAATGCAACCCAAGTCAACATCCAAAAGCAAAATTTTGAAAAAAGGATTTTTTTTTCAAAAACTTTTCACCCCTTAAAAAAGTGCTTTCTGGGCCTTTTTTCGAAATTCTTTTGATTTTTTTTGTCAATTACACATGTATAAGAACTTTATCAACATACTTTAGTCATACTTTATTATCATTTTTTTTACTTGTGCATAAGGCATATGTTTTCTCCATTTGGAATATGATTTCATAGGAAGTCAAAAGTCAAAAGTCAAAAATGTCAAAATTTTATAAAAAACTTCACACACCCTTAAAAAAAAGTGCTTTCTGGACCGTTTTTCAAAATTCTTTCGAATTTTGTGTCAATTACACACGTATAAGAACTGTATCAACATACTTTATTCGTATTTTATTATCATAATTTTTTTAATATTTTTTTTACTTGTGCATAAGGCATATGTTTTGTTCATTTGCAATATGATTTAATAGGATGTCAAAAGTCGAAAATTTGATTTTTTTTTTTAAACTTTAAAAACTAAAAAAAAGTGCTTTCTGGACCGTTTTTCGAAATTGTTTCGATTTTAAGACATTTAATCATGTGTAAGAAGTGTATGAATATACTTTTGTAAAATGTTATTATCATTTTTTTTTTTTTACTTGTGCATAAGGAATATGATTTGTC
This sequence comes from Oncorhynchus clarkii lewisi, assembly GCF_045791955.1. Lineage (NCBI taxonomy): Eukaryota > Metazoa > Chordata > Actinopteri > Salmoniformes > Salmonidae > Oncorhynchus > Oncorhynchus clarkii. The sequence goes on from NC_092162.1 coordinate 46,714,061, forward strand.
CATTTGCAATATGATTTCATAGGAAGTCAAAAGTCAATTTTTTTGGGGCCAAAATTGACTGAACTGATGAACTCGGGACGGCCGGGCAGTGATAGTTGTTCATTTCCATCACTCGTTGTGTTGATTTCATCATGTCCATTTGGTGATGTTTTTTCACTATAGAATCATATTGCAAATGCGCGTGCAACTGGTAACCGAAAAAAAAAAATGATGATTTCATTATGTCCATTTGTTTATGTTTCCTTACTTTTTCAAAGTCACTGTGCATTTGCAATATGTTTTAATGGGCAGGTACCATCACGAATTTGTCATGCTCAAAATTCAAACTATACTTTGCTCAAACTATACCTTTGTCAACTTGTATTATCATAATTTTTTTTTGTTTTACTTGTGCATAAGGCATATGTTTTGTCCATTTGCAATATGATGTCATAGGAAGTCAAAGTCAAAAGTAACGATTTTCCTCCGTGCAACTGGTGATCTGAAATGTGCAACTGGTGATCTGAAATGTGCAACTGGTGATCTGAAATGTGCAACTGGTAACCCCCCCAAAAAATTTTTGGATTTTTTTTGTTTATGTTTCCTTACTTTTTCAAAGTCACTGTGCATTTGCAATATGTTTTAATGGGCAGGTACCATCACGAATTGGTCATGCTATAAAAATCCTGCAGGAATGTGAAATTGACTGGCCCGATGAACTCGGGATGGCTTTGCAGTGATTCTGGGTCATCTCAATCGCTCGTTTGGGTTGATTTCAGAATGTCGCTTTTGGTGATGTTTTTTCACTATAGAATCATATTGCAAATGCACGTGCAACTGGTCAACCAAAAATAAAAAAAAATGTTGATTTCATTATGTCCATTTGTTTATGTTTCCTTACTTTTTCAAAGTCACTGTGCATTTGCAATATGTTTTAATGGGCAGGTACCATCACGAATTGGTCATGCTATAAAAATCCTGCAGGAATGTGAAATTGACTGGCCCGATGAACTCGGGATGGCTTTGCAGTGATTCTGGGTCATCTCAATCGCTCGTTTGGGTTGATTTCAGAATGTCGCTTTTGGTGATGTTTTTTCACTATAGAATCATATTGCAAATGCACGTGCAACTGGTCACCCAAAAATAAAAAAAATGTTGATTTCATTATGTCCATTTGTTTATGTTTCCTTACTTTTTCAAAGTCACTGTGCATTTGCAATATGTTTCAATGGGCAGGTACCATCACGAATTGGTCATGCTATAAAAATCCTGCAGGAATGTGAAATTGACTGGCCCGATGAACTCGGGATGGCTTTGCAGTGATTCTGGTTCATCTCAATCGCTCGTTAGGGTTGATTTCAGAATGTCGCTTTTGGTGATGGTACCTCACTGTTTAAACATATTGCAAATGTACAAGAGTCAAGTGGACAAGAGTCCATCAGTCAATTAGATATCATTCTGACACCAAACTGATACAAACTGACACCAAACCCACTTTTTCCAACTCGTTTAGTAGCCAACTATTACATACTTCAGAGCTGGCCCAAAATTCACAACGCCTTCGGTTCAAACCATAAAAAAAACATAAAACACGTAGTTACGTTCTAGCTGCGGGTCCATTTCTTATGTTATGTGTTGGCCTAGCTGAGGCGACCCCGAATCCCAAGTTTCGGCTTGATAGGTCATTTGGTGTCCGAGAAAAACCCTAATTGGTGCTGAAAATCCACTATTTTCCATGACTTGCTACGGGGTCCTTGAACGAGCTATCTGACAGAAACGTTGGGGTCCGTCTCTATGGGCCGAGCCGGTTTCAATGCACCTAGCCTTGCGTCTCTGAGACTTTTCTAAACGTCGTCATTTTCGTGATGGTCAAAATGAATTGAAGGTATTGCAAATGTACGAGGCTGTTTCTCGGTCCGAGAACCGTCTAGAGCCACGTAACTCACCACGCACCATCCACCGGAGGTCTAGAACAGGTTTCTAAAGTTTCGGAACTCTAGGTCTGACGGTTCTTTTTTAGCTCGAACAAAGCTAACTATTGCAGCCACTGTCTGTCTCTACGCACCCCAATACGTCCCTCCTTCCAAGTTGTGTTTTAGTGTGATTTTTTTTTCCTTTGAATTTTTTGGGGAAAAATGACTGATTTACAGTTCATGGGGGTTGCCTAATCACATATATGAAGTTTTGGACAGATCTGACTTTTTTTAACCCTTCGAAACAGCCCCTGAGACACCAATTATGGCACTTCCGGTTGGCACAGGAAGCTATAAATCAACACATATCCTCATTGGGGTATGCTGTTACAGAATCCTGAGTTTTAAGTCCTTACGTTAAGAATTGACTGATTTACACAGGGTTGAATGCACTATGTCTATCAAACTGCAGGCAGGGTATGGGTAAACACTTTTAGGGTGATTTTAACCACTTCCGGTTGGTCCAGGAAGCTTAGAATCAACACAGGTAGACCTCATAGTGGCCTGATGGACTGGTACCGAAGACAGGTTCATACGGCATTCATAACCCATATAGACTTCAGGTTGAAATTAGGGGTGCAGGCAATGTATTCCTATGGGGAGAGATGACACTGTAATCTGTGAGATCAAAAAACACTGTTTTACTGTTAAGGGTTAATGCCACACGGTCAAGGTTAGGCTTGCACAGATCGGGAGGACCTTAGGAACATTCATGTGGTGGAATTTTTCTTCTCACCTTAACCGTTCTCTCACTGTCACTCAAAAGCAAATGACATTGTGGGGCAGGCTTCATTTTGGGCCTACTTTTCTAATGGTCGTTGCGCTTAGACCGAGCGAGCTACGGTCAAGCGGGATAGCTCGTTGAACTCAGCACAGTCTGGAGACTATGGTGATGCCATTTTTTGTGTTGATTTCAGAATGCCATTTTGGTGATGGTCCCTCTCCGTTTAAACATATTGCAAATGCACAAAAGTCAACTAGCAAGTCAGTGTCCATCAGTCAATTAGATGTCATTATGACACCAAACCCACTTTTTCCTACTCATTTAGAAGCCAACTATCACATATGTCAGAGCAGTCCCATAATTCACAGCGCCTTTAGTTTAAAACATAATAAAAAGGTAAAACACATAGTTACGTTCTAGCTGCGGGTCCAGTTGGGACATTATGTGAAGGCCTATGTGAGGCGACCCCGAATCCCGAGTTTCGGCTCGATAGGTCATTTGGTGTCCGAGAAAAACCCTAATTGGTGCTGAAAATCCACTTTTTTCCATGACTTGCTACGGGGTCCTTGAACGAGCTATCGGACAGAAACGTTGGGGTCCGTCTCTATGGGCCGAGCCGGTTTCAATGCACCTAGCCTTGCGTCTCTGAGACTTTTCTAAACGTCGTCATTTTCGTAATGGTCAAAATGAATTGAAGGTATTGCAAATGTACGAGGCTGTTTCTCGGTCCGAGAACCGTCTAGAGCCACGTAACTAAAGTTTCGGAACTCTAGGTCTGACGGTTCTTTTTTAGCTCGAACAAAGCTAACTATTGCAGCCACTGTCTGTCTCTACGCACCCCAATACGTCCCTCCATCCAAGTTGTGTTTTAGTGTGATTTTTTTTTCCTTTGATTTTTTTTTTGAAAAATGACTGATTTACAGTTCATGGGGGTTGCCTAATCACACATATGACATTTTGGAAAGATCAGACTTTTTTAACCCTTCGAAACAGCCCCTGAGACACCAATTATGGCACTTCCGGTTGGCACAGGAAGCTAGCTATAAGTCACCACATATCCTCATTGGGGTATGCTTTTACATAATCCTGAGTTTTAAGTCTTTACGTTAAGAACTGAGTTATTTACGGAGGGTTTAGTATGTGTGTGTTATTTCAGAAAATCATAGAAAATCACAGAAATCTCGCAGAGCTCCGCAGCACACTTTAAAAAGATTCGTATGAACACCCTGCAACTGGATCTGTAACCGTTGAAAAAAAAAAAACGCCTATTTGTGAACATCACCAAGTTGTCATTGTTCCGTTTCTCTTAAATGACAATAGATAAATGGCTGGTTCTTTTTTTATTGACACCGGAGGCTCCTTGACTTTGACCTGAAGTGGAAAAATAATTTCTCTATTTCCATTTTGGACCTTTAATCCCAGAAAAATGGCCATAACTCAAAAACCGTCGAGGCTAGGGGCCTCCCGGGTGGCGCAGCCAAGGTAAGTTGCTAGCTAGCATTAAACCTATCTTATAAAAAAACAATCAATCATAATCACTAGTTAACTACACATGGTTGATGATATTACTAGATATAAGCAGGCGCGTAAACATTCATTCAAACAGCACTTTCGTGCGTTTTGCCAGCAGCTCTTCGTTGTGCGTCAAGCATTGCGCTGTTTATGACTTCAAACTCCCGAGATGAGGCTGGTGTAACCGAAGTGAAATGGCTAGCTAGTTAGCGCACACTAATAGCGTTTCAAACGTCACCCGCTCTGAGCCTTCTAGTAGTTGTTCCCCTTGCTCTGAATGGGTAACGCTGCTTCGATGGTGGCTGTTGTCGTTGTGTTGCTGGTTCGAGCCCAGGGAGGAGCGAGGAGAGGGACGGAAGCTATACTGTTACACTGGCAATACTAAAGTGCCTATAAGAACATCCAATAGTCAAAGGTTAATGAAATACAAATGGTATAGAGGGAAATAGTCCTATAATTCCTATAATAACTACAACCTAAAACTTCTTACCTGGAAATATTGAAGACTCACGTTAAAAGGAACCACCAGCTTTCATATGTTCTCATGTTCTGAGCAAGGAACTGAAACATTAGCTTTCTTACATAGCACATATTGCACTTTTACTTTCTTCTCAAACATTTTGTTTTTGCATTATTTAAACCAAATTGAACATGTTTCATTATTTACTTGAGGCTAAATTGATTTTATTGATGTATTATATTAAATTAAAATAAGTGTTCATTCAGTATTGTTGTAATTGTCATTATTACAAATTAATAAATAAAAATTGGCCGATTAATCAGTATCTGCTTTTTTGGTCCTCCAATAATTGGTATCGGCGTTGAAAAATCATGATCGGTCAACCTCTAGTTGAGATGTGTCTGTTACTTGAACTCTGTGAAGCATTTCTGTGGGCTGCAATTTCTGAGGCTGGTAACTCTAATGAACTTATCCTCTGCAGTAGAGGTCACTCTGGGTCTTCCTTTTCTGTGGCGGTCCTCATGAGAGCCATTTTCATCATAGCACTTGATGGTTTTTGCGACGGCACTTGAAGAAACTTTCAAAGTCCTTGAAATGTACTCTATTGACTGACCTTCGTGACTTAAAGTAATGATGGACTGTCATTTCATTTTGCTTATTTGAGCTGTTCTTGCCATAATATGGACTTAGTCTTTTACCAAATAGGGCTAACTTCTGTATACCCCCCTACCTTGTCACAACACAACGGATTGGCTCAAACACATTAAGAAGGAAAGAAAGTCTACATATTTACTTTTAACAAGGCACACCTGTTAATTGAAATGCATACCTCACGAAGCTGGTTGAGAGAATTCCAAGAATGTGCAAAGCTGTCAAGGCAAATGATGTCTCTTTGAAGAAGCTGAAATATAAAATCTATTTTGATTTGTTTAACACTTTTTTTGGTTACTACATGATTTCAAATGTGTTATTTCATAGTTTTGATGTCTTCTCTATAATTCTACAATGTAAAAAATAGTAAAAAGAAAAGAAAAACCCTTGAATGAGTAGGTGTTCTAAAACTTTTGATCAGCAGTGTATATGTATACACCATTTCTCCAGCACTGATGGAAGGTTATTTATGTAAATACAGAATAGCAGGGTCCAAGCACACTCCTTTGTGGTACTCCATTCACCACAGGTACCTGGCCTGACTGCATGTTTTGCAGTTTAGTGTACTGACTCCACCCCTGTAAGTATGATGTGAACCACTTGATTGCAATGTTGGCAAAGCCTAGTTTCTCAAGCTTCCTCAGGAGTGTGTGGTGGTGAACAGCGTCAATAGCTTTCTCCAGATCCAAGAAGAGTGCTGCTGTGACCTCCTGGCTGTTACACGCAGACTATGTCCTCTACAACCCTTTGCATGGCTGTAGATGTGCTGTGTATCTTCCTAAAACCGCTTTGATAGCTGTAAATAGGCTGTTGAGTGAGAAATAGTTAGCAACCTGGGTGTGAACCAGCCTTTCCCTGGTACCTGGAAACAGTGCCAGGGAAACTAAACCAAAGCATGGCTTGCTGTCATACCTTGTCCATAGACTGCTTACAGCAGGGGTGTCAAAGTCAAATGGACGGAGGGCCAAATAAAAAAATCAGCTACAAGACGAGGGCCGGACTGTTCGAATGTTCATTGAAAATTTTTTAAATGACGCATATAGTCTAGTGAACCTAATTGAACCTACTGAAAACCTAACAAATATATTACAATATGATCAGATAAATAAAGCAATATTTTCTTATGGCTCTGTCAGTAATCTTTAATTTTCAACAGACACAAAAGACAAATTTCCTTTATATAAATATCCCCATAACATGAACATTAAATGAAAGAAACCGGTATTCAAGGCACCATCAGTAGACTATATTTTCTATTTTAGCAAAAGTGGGCTAAATTTACTTCAAAGAAAAAACAATAATAGCAATTTTCTATCATCCACTCAACTGAAATATTTTTAAAATATAATTGGATTGAAATACAAAAAAATAAAGTGCAAAAATCTATTAATCAAAAACAACACTTTGTTTAAGGAGAAGTAACATGCAGTGAAAACAAATATTAAATTTTAACTTTTAAACTTGAACTGAGTAAAAACTCTAAATATGTGATTGCACAGTAATGTTCACTTGTTTGAGGTTGAGGGTGATACTTGGTGGTGTCCCATCTTTTCCACAAGTTCATCAATGTTCGGGGTAAGGCTCTGAGCTGAAGAAATCCTCAGAATTGAGTGGAGGTGTTCAGCAGTAAGTCGACTTCTGTGTGATGTTTTGTTCAGGTTCATCAAAGAAAACAGTTGTTCACACAGGTATGTGCTGCCAAACATAGACAACGTTTGAGCAGCCTGGATGCGCAGCTGGGGCATTGTGCCGGGGAGGAAACGGGCGAACTCCGCAGCACCCACTGCCGCATATTTTGCCCTCAGTGCATCATTGCATTGGAGGTCAATCAACTCCATTTGGAGGTTTGGTGGTGAGCTTTCCACGTCAACAGCAAATGGGTTACCGAGCAGTTCCAACCTGCTTTTTTGTGCTTCAAAGTCAGCAAATCGGCGTCGAAAGTCAGCGGCAAGCATACCTATTTTATCAGCCAACTGTGTGCTCGGGAACGCACTGGTAGAGAGCTTCTCTTTCATGGTCTGGCAGCTGGGAAAGTGGCTCAAATTTTCTTTCCGCATCTGCGTCTCCCACAGAGTCAGTTTGGTTTTAAATGCCTTCACTGTACTGTACATATCAGAGATGACACGATCCCGACCCTGCAGCTGCAAGTTTATTGCATTCAGATGACTCGTAATGTCACACAGAAAAGCCATTTCACACAGAAACATTTCGTCTCGGAGTTGTGTTGTGTCTTTCCCTTTGCTGTCCAAGAACAGACAAATCTCCTCACGAAGCTCGAAACATCTTTGAAGCACCTTTCCCTGGCTTAGCCATCGCACCTCTGTGTGATAAGGCAAATCACCATGCTCCGTTTCTAACTCCGTCAGAAATGCCTTGAACTGGCGGTGATTCAAACCTTTGGCTCTGATAAAGTTAACTGTGCGCGTGATGATGCTCATTACATGCTCCATTTTCAAGGCTTTACCGCACAACGCTTCCTGGTGTATGATACAATGATAAGCTGTCAGCTCACCTGTCGCGTTTTCCTCTTGCATCTTTTCCCGTATCTTCGCCACCAGTCCGCTCCTGTGTCCACACATCGCAGGTGCTCCGTCGGTTGTCAAACCCACGAGTTTTTCCCAAGGCAGCTCCATCTCATTTACACATCTTGACACCTCTTCATACAAATCATGCCCCGTAGTTGTGCCATGCATAGGACGTAAAGCCAAAAACTCCTCTGTCACGCTTAGGTTGGAGTCCACTCCGCGGATGAAAATTGACAACTGGGCAATGTCAGAAATGTCGGTGCTCTCATCCACAGCCAAGGAATATGCAATAAAATCTTTTCCCTTTTTCACAAGCTGCTCTTTTAGATTGATGGACAACTGGTCTACTCTCTCGGCAATGGTGTTTCTGCTCAGACTCACATTTAAAAAGAGTTGCCTTTTTTCTGGGCAAACTTCGTCACAAACTTTAATCATGCAGTTTTTGATGAAATCCCCCTCCGTAAATGGCCGGGCTGATTTAGCGATCTCTTCTGCCAAAATAAAACTGGCCTTGACAGCAGCCTGGCCTTGTGATTTGGCTTTTTTGAACAGAGCCTGTCGAGATTTGAGGCCTCGTTTTAATTCCTCTGCCTTTTGTAGCCTTTGTTCCATGTCCATATTCTTGTTTTTGTCCGCGTGTTTCGTTTCATAATGTCGTCTCAGATTATACTCTTTCAGTACCGCCACACTTTCTCCACACAGAAGACACACAGGTTTTCCAGCTACCTTCGTGAACATATACTCCGACTCCCACCTTGTTTGAAACCCCCGGTTCTCAGTATCCACCTTCCGTTTTGCCATTTTTGATGGGTATCTGAAAGTTAATTTTACTGTGATGCTGACGACTGCTGTGCCAATAAATATTGAAATGAAGCAGCCTACTGCTCGGTGCGTCACCTTTGCATTGTGGGAAATGTAGTATTGGTGCGTGTAAAAGATCTGCGGGCTGCCGGCTTGCTGCGGGCCGGTTCTAATAATAAATCAAGATCATCCCAGGGGCCGTAAAAAACCTTCTTGCGGGCCGGATGTGGCCCGCGGGCCTTGACTCTGACATATGTGGCTTACAGGGTAAGAAAACCTGTGTATAATTTGGCTGAACTATTCCTTTCATGTTTTTCTGAGTGTACACCTGCCAGATATACACCTGCCCTACTGGAAACTCTGTGCAGAAGTTAGCAATGAATTCAAGATGTAGCATATAAAGCAATGGGCATAGTATGTGTGGGAGCCACATCATTCCAATGCACGGGGCCACATATCCATGAATCAGATTGCCGAACAGAACAGGGACAGTCCATTGGTCTAAAGAAGCTGCATACATATTCTTAGTGTTGTTGAAGTGGGCTCTTTCACAGCGAAAGAACAATAAATACATTGTTTTTGCTTTTTGCTTTGTTAGTTAGATAGCTATCTACAACAACATACGGACCATCATGATTTACCTTGCTAACTAGTTATTAAAGTTATGCTAACTCCAAATGCTGAAGCTAACGTTAACCAGCTAGTAACGTTAATGTAGCGAACGGCTAGTTGCAGTCGTAGCTAGGTAAGTTATCGATAGGCTGGACAATAGAACGAGTCAAAATTCACCCAAGGCTGAAAAACGGCAATAGAACGTTGCCTAAGCTGGAACACTAGCACGAGCCCATAGCAAATGAATTGAATCGAACGTTACCAGGGCCTATTTTGACTGGAATTAGTCTTAGAATTCCATTTGGCCTAAATAGCACAAAAAAAACGTATCCCTTCTCATATTACCACTACAATTTGTTATTGTTATTAAACTGAAGAAAAAAATAACTCTTGTAGAAAGTAAACATACGCACCTCGATGGTGTCAACTGCGCTTATGTCTACATTATGAGGAAGTAGGAAACAAATTGCAGCTAAGGACTATTTTTGGTCTAGCGATCGATGACAATGAGATACACTGCCCAGCCTTACATAATTAGAAAGAAGAGATTATCCTGATTAGAATGGTGTCCTACTTGAAAGAAACAAAATATACACATTGAGAGATATTTGGCGAAATAGACATACATACCCGTATTTCCCCAAAACAATGGCAGTCAAAGTTCTAAGAACAGTCTTTTATTTAACCAGTTTACCATTTATCTACTACCACTTGCCATTTTGTGTTCGTAATCTAGCGGTTAAGAGCTTTGGGCAGTAACCAAAAGGTGGCTAGTTCGAATCCCCAAACGGACTAGGTGAAAAATCTGTCGATGTACTGTTGAGCAAGGCTTTTAACCTTAGTCACTCTGGATAAGAGCATCTGCTACATTAATAAAATGTTAACTAGGCCTCTATGTGAAAGCGTGGCAATAATTGATTAACTTTTCATTATTCACAGATCTACTCCTTTGATGACATGGCAGGCAGGTTGGCAGACAGACTCCTGATGGCTGGCAGCACACTCACAAAAACAAACTACTCAGCAAAGCAAAGGCTCTTGAGAGCTTCCAGATTTAAACTCATAAACTGCATTTATTTTCAGCAAACTTAACATGTGTAAATATTTGTATGAATGTAACAAGATTCAACAACTGAGACATAAACTGAACAAGTTCCCTGAACAACAGATCCAGACATGCTCAATGGGATTGAGATCCGGGCTATTCGCTGGCCATGGCAGAACACTGACATTCCTGTCTTGCAAGAAATTACACACAGAACGAGCAGTATGGCTGGTGGCATTGTCATGCTGGAGGGTCATGTCAGGATGAGCCTGCAGGAAGGGTACCACATGAGGGAGGAGGAAGTCATTGCCTGCAATGACAACAAGCTCAGTCTGATGATGCTGTGACACACCGCTCCAGACCATGACGGACCCTCCACCTCCAAAATCGATCTCGCTTCAGAGTATAGGCCTTGGTGTAACGCTCATTCATTTGACGATAAACGCGAATCTGACCATTTACCCCTGGTGAGACAAAACCGCGACTCGTCAGTGAAGAGCACTTTTGCCAGTCCTGTCTGGTCCAGCAACGGTGGGTTTGTGCCCATAGGCGACGTTGTTGCCGGTTATGTCTGGTGAGGACCTGCCTTACAACAGGCCTAAAAGCCCTCAGTCCAGCCTATCTCAGCCTACTGCAGACAGTCTGAGCACTGATGGAGGGATTGTGCGTTCCTGGTGTAACTCGGGCAGTTGTTGTTGCCATCCTGTACCTGTCCCGCAGGTATGATGTTCGGATGTACTGATCCTGTGCATGTGTTGTTACACGTGGTCTGCCACTGTGAGGACGATCAGTTGTTCGTCCTGCCTCCCTGTTGTGCGGTCTTAGGTGTCTCACAGTACGGACATTGCAATTTATTGCCCTGGTCACATCTGCAGTCCTCATGCCTCCTTGCAGCATGCTTAAGGCACGTTCACGCAGATGAGCAGAGACCCTGGGATTCTTTCTTTTGGTGTTTTTCTGAGTCAGTAGAAAGGCCTCTTTAGTGTCCTAAGTTTTCATAACTGTGACCTTAATTGCCTACCGTCTGTAAGCTGTTAGTGTCTTAACGACCATTCCACAGGTGCATGAATTGTTTATGGTTCATTGAACAAGCATGGGAAACAGTGTTTAAACCCTTCACAATGAAGATCTGTGAAGTTATTTGGATTTTTACTAATTATCTTTGAAAGACAGGGTCCTGAAAAGGGGACGTTTCTTTTTTTTGCTGAGTTTATCATTTAAAAAAAGCTACTTTTTAGTGTCTGTGTCCAGTGTCTGTGTTTATATGTTAAGAGTGTGTTACTTTCGCAGATAATGTCATCCATCCGTCCCTTTCCACACTACTAACTCAAGAGGAAGGGCTGATAAGGCATTTACAGATTACTGTGAAGTAATATAATGATGATTCATGTTTATTATTACGTGTTTTTATGCTCATGTTTTGAAATTATACTTCATTACTGTAACAATTATCAATAAGCCTGAACGTTAATTCAGTCGCCTCTGGTCGAAAAAAAACGTAATTTCCTAGTACATCTCCCAAAAGCAACACAGGCCTAATACAACATAAAGAGCTACCTGTAAAGTAATGAGTGACCATTTTAGAAAATCATGGGACATATAGTCTTTGGTTGCATGCCATTTTATGTCAATCATTTTGCTGCTATTGTAACAGTATAACTTTAGACCGTCCCCTCGCCCATACCCGGGCTGTGCACACATCAACAACAGTCAACAACAGTCACCCTCGAAGCATCGTTACCCATCGCTCCACAAAAGCCGCGGCCCTTGCAGAGCAAGGGGAACTACTAGTTCAAGGTCTCAGCGCAAGTGACGTCACCGATTGAAACGCTATTTAGCGCGTACCACCGCTAACTAAGCTAGCCGTTTCACATCCGTTACACTATAGCCTATAATTGAAGCTTTGTGGTCTTATGCTGTCATCTTTAAATATTTTGCAATTAAAATGTATTAATTCACATAAAGTACATTGGTGAAGCAGATGAGAAATACAGTGTATTTTTCTTATTAATTCCTAAAATCAGTCTCAAACCTGCCCCACCTATCCCAGCCAATTGCTGGACTTTCACATTTAGGTTACTAGGTCACATCCAGTTCAAACCACATTTGAAAAATAAAATGTGGCTTGTTTATCAAGTGTTCTGCCTTGCAATAATACATATCTGAATACATAACAATCAAAATTATATTTAGTACTATAATGGTATTTACTAACATAATATAATTACAAAAATAGTTTAAGTGTTCTAGGCTACCCTACCCAAGAACTAGGGTTAAAGCTAAAATAGGTTATACCTAGGGTTTTTAAGGCAAAAAAAAAACAGTATTGTTTGTAGCTCTCTTGCTCCTCCCTGTGGCCTTCTGTGGGTACTACATAACTCCTTCGTGACACTTGATAGGCTCAATCTGAGGTAGCAACTGCATCAGATCTATAAATCAATGAGCTATACCTATCCATTTAGTTTGCAATTCCATGAACTTGCGCAGCATTCGATGCCTATTAACAAACAGATTTCGACGCATATCAAATTACCCAGCAGCCATTTAGAAACAACAAATCGTTAAAAAAAGTTATTTCTTAATTAAAAATGTATTCTGGCTGTTTAAATCAGCTACATCTTGAAAAAGAGGCCAGTGACATGCGTTTTGTTTAGGTTTACACATTTTTCTGAACGTAATTATGGTTAACCATGACCAGAAAATGTTTAACGGCTCTGCGCCAGCCATCGTTTAGCACTGTAGGTCACACAACAAAGTGTGCCGAGGCGAACATTGAGTTTACTCACTAAGTAACCGTAACCTTGTTTAATAACAATAGAGAAGCAGGCCTTGTGACGTAGAAGAATGGGCTGGGAATAGAACGTTTGGAAGACGAGTTGGTGCCACCGTGCTCAATAGAACTAAAATAAGGCCTGTTTTTTCGCGATCATTTCAAAACTGCGGCAAGCAGTTGGGACATGTGGTCATTTAAGAAACTGGGCTTCACGGCGGATGCAATGAAGTCGTTTTTAAAAAGCGTTGTTAAAAATGTCATGTGTCTAGCCTATTATCGAACAACATTAGAATTAGTTAGCTACTGCACTTGAGAAATAGTGGTTTGTTAGCTGTTAAAATAAACCCCATCGTTGTTATTTAGCTAGACAGTCATTAGCCAGCTAGTTACAGTAGGTATCTAAACAACAATGGGGTTGTTGTTGTTTACCGCTAATGTTGGCTAGCTAGGTTAACGAGATAAACAAATGTAATTAGCTATCCAAAAGCAAATTCATGTAATTACGGTAGCAAGCATACATTTAACTTACCAGGGCATCAATTTGTAGCATGTGCTACTATTTGGCACGACTCGTTGAACAAGATAAGAAGCGATTGACAGACTCCCTCAGCAACAAGCTAACGTTTACTCAACTCGGATCAGCAGGAGTGGACACTGTCACTAGACAGTGCAGTTGGGCGTTTGTTCATGACGAGACCATGATGACATCACAGTCCCCTGATTAAAAAGCAAACAAAACAAAAACAGCACAAGAGACCATAAATACATGTTTTGCATTTTTATTTTTTCATATATCAAAATCAGCAAAAATATTTATTTTACATTTTGACTGGTTCAATATGTTGAAAATAAACAACATTCAAGAACGAAACCCTAGGGGAACACAAGGCACCATTCCAAAGACTCAGTTGAGATCTCATCTTACTAAAACAAATACTTTCATTAAAAACAGCAACAATACCCAGCTATACAGTCTGTAAGATTATTTGTTTCTCTCTAGGAGACTAATCAATCTTGGTGTTTGAACATGGATGACCTGAGTCACAGGGAAGGACATTCATCAACTACAGAGATGACATCTGATAACAATTACAAGGTTACAAAACATAAATGCTTGGCAGGGAATATGCACTCTCACACCACTGAGGGTTAAGAAAGGGTTTTGGTAAAGAGAAGTACTCATTCAACTCAAAGCACGGTTCATACAGCATACATTTTTATTTATTTTAAGAAGGGTTTCTTTTAAAGTTTGTAGGACTTTAATGAGAATAATATTCATGATATAAATGTGATATTTCTTGATCAAATCCCTTTCGTGGAGCTTATAATAAACATGTGCACGCACAACTTAGAAATTAGCCTCAGTGAACTGAAGAAACAGTAATAGAGATCCTGTTAATTATAGTAAAAATGAAAAAGGCTTGTGCATTTCGGAAAAAACAATATTGAGTGTGTTTGTCCATGATCCACCGCTATTACAAAAACACTCTGGGTAAACTACTGCATATATTTTTTTCTAGTAACATTTTCTGATTTAGTTTTTGTACAAAAGTTGGTGTCACTTTACAAATCCAACAACAAGTAACAGTTAACAGCTTTCTTTCCCCTAACCCCAAAAAACAACAAAAACTACCAAACAAAAAAACATTGAGAATGTGCAACATTTTTGCATAAAACCATATGAATATTACTGTCTTGAGGAAAATACTCTTCATTCATTCTAGAATAAGGTAACAATGTAAATCCCTTACATACTGAACATATATTGTGAGATCTGGAACCCGTGATAACAAATAAAAGGCTCTGGTAAAATTGCACTGTTGAGATCAAATGTGGTAAAAACAAATATGAATACATTATCAACTATTGTCCTCTTCAGTTTTAGCTAAATATCTTTGTATAAAAAACAAACACTAAAGTACATGTCTATCAGTCATCCTAAAATGAAGCCCCAGCTATTATATTTTCTGTCTGCCCAAACTGAAGTAATTGTATAACACATTTACAAAAGACAGTAGAGCTCAGATTAGGGGATAATTCAGTCCATTTCGAAGACCAAAAACAACAAAGTGTAAAATGTGCAAAGCGTGCTAATGTCTTGGGCGACCTCCTTCGAAGGCATGATGCTCCTCATGTGCTAAAATAGAAATAAACATGAGTTATCAATAGGCTCACTCATCAGACACATGACAACAGTATGTGAAGAGTAAAGTTGTTTTTGATGGAGTGAATTAGCATGTACTCTCGTCTACTTGTTTTTATCATGACATGTGAATGTCATACAAGGTAGAAAGTACTCACGCTTATAAAATACTGCCTTAAAAGTTATCTGTGGAAGAAGTTCATAGATCCGTCCTAGGACGTTTGCTTCATTAGCAAACGAGGCAATTCCATTCCAGATTTGGACAACATCTTCTCTGTCTCGTATGCTGACACTAACACCAACCACCTCATCCTCTGAAACACAACCAGAGAATAAAATATTTCAGATAAATACATCAATACCCTTCCATTTTGAGGTACAACTTTACAAGGGACAGAACATTGTGTTTTTCTTTATGACAGGATGTTCATGGCATTTCAGACTTCTTCTGTATGGTTGACTCAAATCAAATTGTATTTGTCACATGTATACTAACAGTGAAATGCCTACTTACAGGTCCTTTTCCAAAAATGCAGAGTTAAAGATACCAATTTGGGGGGGAAATAGAGACAAGGAATATATACACAGTGAATAACAACTAAAATAACATGGCTATATACAGGGAGTACCAGTACCAAGTCGATGTGCAGGGGTAAGAGGTAATTGAGGTAGCTATGTACATAAAGGTAGGGGTAAAGTGACTAGGCAACAGGATAGATAAGACAGTAGCAGCAGCGTATGTGCTGAGTGTGAAAGCGTGTGTGTGAGTGTGTATGACGTCAGTGTGCATGTGTTATGTGTGTATGGCACAGGAGGTTGGTGGCACCTTAATTGGGGAGGACGGACTCATGGTAATGGCCAGAGCGGAATTAGTGAAATGGTATCAAATGCATCAGCCACATAGTTTCCATGTGTTTAATGCCATTCCAATCGCTCCATTCCAGACATTATTATGAGCCGTCCTCCCCTCAGCAGCCTCCACTGGTGTGTGGGTGTATGTAGTGTGTGTTGGGGTGTCAGTGTAAGTATGTGTGAATGTGTGGGTAGAGTCCAGTGTGTGTGCACGGAGTCAGTGCAAGAGAGTTGGTGCAAAGAAGGGGGAATGAAAGTAGTCTGGGTAGCCGTCTGGGTAGCCATTTGGTTAGCTGTGGTTTAGCAGTCTTATGGCTTGGGGGTAGAAGCTGTTCAGGGTCCTGTTGGTTCCAGACTTGGTGCACTGGTACCACTTGTCATGCGGTAGCAGACAGCACAGTCTATGGCTTAGGTGGCGTGGCCAGGACCTCTCTACCACCTGGGGTACAGAGGTCCTATGTGGCAGAAACAACAACAAAAATTGCCTGCAGACGGCTATATCGGTCCGCTAAAACAGGACTAGTAAAGTCCCAGTGCACTACTTTTGTGAAGAAAAAAATAAATATTTTTTTTTATTTTCCAGGGGGTGCTGAGGGGGTTAGAGGCGCTGTCGTATCCTCTTCATAGCTGTGTGGACCATGTTAATTCCTTAGTGATGTGGACACAGAGAAATGTTAAGCTCTCGACCTGCTCCACTACAGCTCTATTGATGTGGATGGGGGCGTACTCGCTTCTCTGTTTCCTGTAGTCCACGATCAGCTCCTTTGTCTTGCTGACGTTGAGGGAGAGGTTGTTGTCCTGGCACCACACTGCTAGGTCTCGGACCTCCTCCCTATAGGCTGCCTCATCGTCGTTGGTGATCACTGACTAATTCTTCAATGCTGTACAAGCTGACAAAAGACCATGTAGACCAAAACCCACAGTTGGAGTCTGAAAGACACTGCACACGATTCACTCTCTCTTCACACTTACCCGAAGCACAGTAATCAGTGAATTGCTCCCCAATAGTGGCTAACAGTAACTCCTTCCATACAGCAGGCTGGGGAAATGAAGACACATTGAGTATGTTACCAGTACACACATTTACTCAACAAACATACATATGGTATGAATGATTAAAACATAACATATTACCTTTATTGTACTTACAGTGCTTTCTTTGGGTACTTTCATTTTCCAAACTCCCCCCTTTGCATTACTCTCTTCTTCCCTGAATGTAATGGAAAATGCATAGCAAGACAGAGACTAAATGAAAGTTAATACCATTTACATATATAATTACACAGGGTAGCCTAGTGGTTAGAGCAGTGGACTTGTAACCGGAAGGTTGCAAGTTCAAACCCCCGAGCTGACAAGGTACAAATCTGTCGTTCTGCCCCTGAACAGGCAGTTAACCCACTGTTCCTAGGCCGTCATTGAAAATAAGAATTTGTTCTTAACTGACTTGCCTGGTTAAATAAAGGTAAAAAAAAAAAATAGACCTATGTGTTTGTATTAATTTGATTATTTAGTCTTACCAGAGTGGTCTTCTCTCTCCTCTCATTAAGTGATAGCTACATCTCAGTGGTAAACTGGAAACTCCAGGTATATTGTTGTACACGCTCCAAAAGCTCTATGAAAAAAATGAGGAAAAAATTATATCTTTACCATGATTATCAAAATCCTAGTGTTGCCTTTATTACGCCATTATTATTGAGAAACATGTGCATTTATCATGATTTATGATGTGGCAATTATCTTAAACCTGTCAACTAACACAGAGAGCTTACTAACACAGAGAGCTTACCTGAACTGTTTGCACAGTGTAGATTTTTTTCAGACCTGATTCACATTCTGCTGCGGTTGTTCCTGGTAAAGATCTGGAGGAAAGATCCAAACAAAACATCAATATCTAATTTAATCTATATAGAACTCTGCATCTGGCATGATCTAGCAGTCCTAAAATAACCTGTTTTGTTTTTGTATCTATAGCAAGCCTTGGTACAGCAGTTCCCCCACTCTGTGAACAGGCTTTACTAGATATCTCAGTGAGCAGAGGTTGTGCTCAAAGCAGCCAGGTCGGAGAAGATCTGGTGTCAACCCCTTTCCACAGAACTCTAGCCCAGCAGTAAACAAGACTGACTGACCCCTTTAAAGTTGACTGCCTTCTCTCTTGGCCAGAGACGTACACTACATGACCAAAAGTATGTGGTCACCTGCTCATCAAACATCTCATTCCAAAAATCACAGACATTAATATGGAGTTTGTCCCCCCTTTGATGCCTCAACAGCCTCCACTCTTCTGGGAAGGCTTTCATTTACCACCAGATGTTGGAACATTGCTGCGGGGACTTGCATCCATTGTCATGCTGAAACAGGAAAGGGCTTTGCCTAAACTGTTGCCACAAGTTTAAAGCACAAAATCGTATAGAATGTCATTCATTGTATGCTGCAGTGTTAAGATTTCCCTTCACTGGAACTATGGGGCCTATCCCGAACCATGAACAGCCCCAGACCATTATTCCTCCTCCACCAAAATGTACAGTTGGCACTATGCATTCGAGCAGGTAGCGTTCTCTTGGCATCCGCCAAACCCCGATTCGTCCATCAAACTGCCAAATGGTGAAGTGTTTTCCACTGAAATGGAAACCCATTTCATGAAGCTACCGGCGAACAGTTCTTGTACTGACGTTGCTTCCAGGGGCAGTTTGGAACTCAGTAATAAGTGTTGGACAGGAGCACTCAACGCTCACAATCAATCAAATGTATTTATAAAGCCCCTTTTACATCAGCAGATGTCACAAAGTGCTGTACAGAAACCCAGCCTAAAAACCCAAACAGCAAGCAATGCAGATGTAGGAGCACGGTGGCTGGAAAAATCTCAAAAGGCAGGAACCTAGGAAGAAACCTAGAGAGGAACCAGGTTCTGAGGGGTGGTCAGTCCTCTTCTGGATGTGCCGGGTGGAGATTATAACAGTACAGTGGCAAGAAAAAGTATGTGAACCCTTTAGAAACACCTGGATTTTTGCATTAATTGGTGATCAAATTTGATCTGATCTACATCTAAGTCACAACAATAGACAAACATAGTGTGCTTAAACTAATAACACACAAATTATTGTATTTTTCTTGTCTTTATTGAATACATAATTTAAACATTCCCAGTGTAGGTTAGAAAAAGCATGTGAACCCCTAGGCTATTAACTTCTCCAAAAGCTAATTGGTCAGGAGTCAGCTAACCTGGAGTCCAATCAATGAGACGAGATTGGAGACGTTGGTTAGAGCTGTCTTGCGCTATGAAAAACACTCAAACATTTTGTTTAAGAAGAATCCTAGAGAGTCAGCTAAAGACTTACAGAAATCTCTGGAACATGCTAACATCTCTGTTGACGAGTCTATGATATGCAAAACACTAAACAGAATGGTGTTCATGGGAGGACACCACAGAAGAAGCCATTGCTGTCCAAAAAAACATTGCTGCACATCTGAAGTTTGCAAAAGTGCACCTGGATGCTCCACAGCGCTACTGGCAAAATATTCTGTGGACAGACGAAACTACAGTTGAGTTGTTTGGAAGGAACACACAACACTATGTGTGGAGAAGAAAAAGGCACAGCAGACCAACATCAAAACTTCATCCCAACTGTAAAGTATGATGGATGGAGCATCATGGTTTGGGCTGCTTTGCTGCCTCAGGGCCTGGACAGCTTGCTATCGTTGACGGAAAAATTAATTCCCAAGTTTATCAATACATTTTGCAGGAGAATGTTAGGCTACGTATGTGTCCGCCAATTGAAGCTCAACAGAAGTTGGGGTGATGCAACAGGACAACAACCCAAAACACAGAAGTAAATCAACAACAGAATGGCTTCAACAGAAGAAAATACACCTTCTGAAGTGGCCCAGTCAGAGTCCTGACCTCAACCCGATTGAGATGTGTAGCATGACCTCAAGAGAGAGGTTCACACCAGACATCAATAATATTGCTGAACTCAAACAGTTTTGCAAAGAGGAATGGTCCATAATTCCTCCTGATCCTTCAGGTCTGATCCGCAACTGCAGAAAACGTTTACGGTTGCGGTTATTGCTGCCGAAGGAGGGTCAACCAGTTATTAAATCCAAGGGTTCACATACTTTTCCCACCCTGCACTGTGAATGTTTACACGGTGTGTTCAATAAAGACATGAAAACGTATAATTGTTTGTGTGTTATTAGTTTAAGCAAACTGTGTTTGTCTATTCTATTGTTGTTCCCTCAATGATTTATGCAGAAATCCAGGTATTTCCAAAGTGTTCACATACTTTTCTTGCCACTGTACATGGTCAAGATGTTCAAACGTTCATAGATGACCAGCAGGGTCAAATAATAATAATCGCAGTGGTTGTAGAAGGTGCAACAGGTCAGCACCTCAGGAGTAAATGTCAGTTGTCTTTTCATAGCCGAGCATTCAGAGTTCGAGATAACAGGTGCGGTAGAGAGAGAGAGAGAGTAGAAAATAGTAGGTCTGGGACAAGGTAGCACGTCCGGTGAAGAGGTAAGGGTTCCTCGTTCGACAACACCCCTGTGTAACAGTATAACTTTAGACCGTTCCCTCGCCCATACCCGGGCGCGAACCAGGGACCCTCTGCACACATCAACAACAGTCACCCACGAAGCATCTTTACCCATCGCTCCACAAAAGCCGTGGCCCTTGCAGAGCAAGGGGAACTACTACTTCAAGGTCTCAGAGCAAGTGACGTCACTGATTGAAACGCTATTTAGCGCGCACCGCTAACTAAGCTAGCCGTTTCACATCCGTTACACCTGGACAGGGCCAATCTGGCAGGATATAACCCCACCCACTTTGGAAAAGCACAGCCCCCACACCACTAAAGGGATATCCGCAGACCACCAACCTACTACACTGAGGCAAGTCTGAGTATAGCCCACAAAATTCTCCACCACCACAGGAGCCCGAGGTGGTGCTAACCCAGACAGTGAATTTCAACGTTGCTTGTGTGACGTTCTGTGAGCTTGTGTGGCCTACCACTTCGCAGCTGAGCCGTTGTTGCTCCTAGATGTTTCCACTTCACAATAACAGCACTTACAGTTGACCCAGGCAGCTCTAGCAGGGCAGAAATTTGACAAACTGACCTGTTGGAAAGGTGGCATCGCCACGTTGAAAGTCACTGAGCTCTTCAGTAAGGCCATTCTACTTCCAATGTTTGTCTATGGAGATTGCATGCTAGCATGCTCGATTTTATACACCTGTCAGCAACAGGTGTGGCTGAAATAGCCAAATCTTCTCATTTGAATGGGTGTCCACATACTATGCTGTAAAAACATATTTGCCCACTTTCTAATAATCTCTACTTTTGCATATTTTGTATACTGAATGTTATCAGATCTTCAACCAAAACCTAACATTAGATAAAGGGAACCTGAGTGAACAAATGACACAACAATGACTTACTTATTTCATAAACAAAGTTATGTAACACCCAATGCCAATGTAATTACCCCCTTACATTCAATAACTGGTTTTGCCACCTTTAGCTACAATGACTCCAACCAAAAGCTTCCTGTAGTTGTTAATCAGTCTCTCACATTGCTGTGGAGGAAGTTTGGTCCACTCTTCCATGCAGAACTGCTTTAACTCAGCAACATTTGTGGGTTTTCATGCATGAACTACTCGTTTCAAGTCCTGCCACATCATCTCAATTAGGATTAGGTCTGGACTTTTACTAGGCCATTCTAAAAATGTGTTGCTTTCTAGCCACTTTCATGTGGACTTGATTGTGTGTTTTGGATCATTGACCCAGTTGCGTTTCAACTTCAGCTCACAGACGGATGGCCTGACATTCTCCTGTAGAAACCTCTGAAACAGAGCAGAATTCATGGTTCCGTCTAAGGCAAGTCAACCAGGTTCTGAGTTACAAAGCATCCCCAAACCATCACACTACCACCAACATGCTTGGCCGTTGGTATGAGGTTCTTACTGTGGAATGCAGAGTTTGTTTTTTGGTTTTCACCAGACATAGTATTGGTAAACACAGGTTCCCTTTATCTAGAATCAGGATTTGGTTGAAGATCTGATAACTTTCAGTATGAAAAATATGGAAAAAAATGGAGAAAATCAGAAAAGGGGCAAATACTTTTTCACAGCACAGTACCAGTCAAAAGTTTGGACACACATACTCATTCCAGGGTTTTTCTTTATTTTTTACTATTGTCTACATTGTAGAATAATAGTTAAGACATCAAAACTATGAAATAACACATATGGAATCATGTAGTAACTAAAAAAAGTGTTAAATAAACCAAAATATATTTTAGATTCTTCAAAGTAGCCACCCTTTGCCGTGAGGACAGCTTTGCACACTCTTGGCATTCTCTCGACCAGCTTCACGAGGTAGTCACCTTGAATGTATTTCAATTACCGGTGTGCCTTTTTAAAAGTGTATTTCCTTCTTAATACATTTGAGCCAATCGGTTGTGTTGTTACAAGGTAGGGGTGGTATACAGACGATATAACTATTTGGAAAAAGACCCAAGTCCATATTATGGCAAGAACAGCTCAAATAAGCTAAGATAAATGACAGTCCATCATTACTTTAAGACAGGGGTGGGCAACTCCAGTCCTCAAGGGCCTGATTGGTTTCACACTTTTTCTCCATCCCTAGCAAACGCAGCTGATTAATCAAACTGCATTCTAAACTGAAGATCATGATTAGGTGATTATTGGAGTCATGCGTGTTAGCTGAAGCAAAACTGTGACACCAATCAGGCCCTCGAGGACTGGAATTAGCCACCGCTGCTTTAAGACATGAAGGTCAGTCAATCACTTCAAAAGTTTCTTCAAGTGCAGTCACAAAAAACATCAAGCGCTATGAAACTGGCTCTCATGAGGACCGCCACAGGAAAGGAAGACCCAGAGTTACCTCTGCTGCAGAGGATAAGTTCATTAGAGTTACCAGCCTCAGAAATTTCAGCCCAAATAAATACGTCACAGAGTTCAAGAAACAGACACATCTCAACATCAACTGTTCAGAGGAGACTGCGTGAATCAGGCCTTCATGGTCGAATTGCTGCAAAGAAACCACTACTTAGGAACACCAATAATAAGAAGAGACTTGCTTGGGGAAAGAAACACAAGCAATGGACATTAGACCGGTGGAAATCTGTCCCTTGGTCTGAGGAGCCCAAATTTGAGATTTTGGTTCCTTCTGCTATGTCTTTGTGAGATGCGGAGTAGGTGAACGGATGATCTCCCCATGTGTGGTTCCCACCGTGAAGCATGGAGGAGGAGGTGTGATTGTGCTTTGCTGGTGACACGGTCTGTGATTCATTTAGAATTCAAGGCACACTTAACCAGCATGGCTACCACAGCATTCTGCAGTGATACTCCATCCCATCTGGTTTGCCCTTAGTGGGACTATCATTTGTTTTTCAACAGGACAACGATCCAAAACACCTCTAGGCTGTGTAAAGGCTATTTGACCAAGAAGGAGAGTGATGGAGTGCTGCATCAGATGACCTGGCCTCCACAATTGCCCGACCTCAAACCAATTTAGATGGTTTGGGATGTGTTGGACCGCAGAGTGAAGGAAAAGCAGCCAACAAGTGCTCAGCATACATGGGAACTACTTCAAGACTGTTGGAATAGCATTCTAGGTGAAGATGGTGGAGAGAATGACAAGTGTGTGCAAAGCTGTCATCAAGGCAAAGGGTGGCTACTTTGAAGAATCTCATATTGTTTCAAATTTTTTTTGGTTACTACATGATTCCATATGTGTTATTTCATAGTTTTGATGTCTTCACTATTATTCTACAATGTAGAAAATAGTACAAATATAGAAAAACCATTGAATGAGTAGGTGTGTCCAAACTTTTGACTGGTACTGTATAGTGTACATTGATATACATAATTTCAATAAGAACACAATGAAAATAAAGATCTGTATCGGCAAAACCATCGCCACATCCATCATAGTTTTTTATTAAACTGTAAAAAAATAAAATAATTAAAAGCTAGGTCTAAATGAAAACCAAGACAGAGAAAAGGTATCCACATTACAGAGTCAATGGATGGTGGAAGCCTAAACAAAAACAGACTAGCCTATGATTTAACTTCTAGTCTTGAGATTGAAAATAAATAATTTCATCCCTAGGCCTATATTCAGGAAAAACTTTTTTTGTTGTTGAACAAATCAGTGTTGAGGGCCTCAGGCTTTCCCCAACCTAAGGTCTTAACACCGGTTACATAGCAGAGATAAACAAACTTTGCCCCATATACAAGTACTCACAGTGTTGATAAAAATAGACAAAGTCCAGTTCCAGCAGGTCACGTGTACACTTCCCATAATAGAATAATATTAGCTAAATGTCAGTGAAGCAGTGAGCAGAAGTTTTACAATGAATACAACTGCTGATAGCCTGCCTAAGACTGAGATTTTGAGAACATTTTCTAACCAATGGTACATTGCATGGCACCATATCACGCGAGGAATAAGAAACAGTGATTGCGAAAACACAGGTTATAGTGTAATAATAATAATATACGTTACTATTGTGGCGTTATACCCATGCACTGTCTGCAACTTGAAAGACTCCTTTGTTTTGGCAAGGCTTCCTAGCTAGCTATTCCAAATGCAGTTGAATTCATACAAACTCATCCCATGAAAACAAATCATAGAATTAATCACCACCAAGTCCATGAAATGATAAAATGGTGAGCTTACCTATCAAGCCAAAAAGTCCACGGAGAATGTAATGGGAGGGTGCCGTTTCCATCGTTGTTCGTGATGTTCTCCAATTCTCTTTCGTCAATATGGATGTTACGTTCAGCGGAGTTTTGACTAACTGTGTTGTTCAGCTGCAGGGTTGGGACAGCAGGAACGGCCATTTCCTGGGTTGTAAAAATAATCGATTTGATTGTTTTTAAAATATCTCGTTTCACCTTTTGATTAAATAGGTGTAAAGTGCCTACTTTGCTGACTCATTCGTAGCTTCACCGGTCTGGCGCCACAACATCAGTAAAACGACGACGTCTAGCTGTCTGCAGGCCAAACGTTCTTGTCATAAACGGCAGGCGAAATCCACACTAGGAAACAGGACTGCCTTAAATTAGTATTACATGTACCTCAAATTTCCCCTAAAACATACCAAGACCCCTTAAATGAAACAAAGGGCCTCTTAAATCTCCCTTAATTTTTAAATGCAAAAGGGGACCCATTATACATACCTTAATTTCAATTGTTGGTCAGTACCCTTTATTTTTCAATTTCAGTGCATATGAAGGATATCAATAAACGTATCCTTAATAATACCTTACTACGGAATGTTTGATTAGCTCCCTTGTTTTGGGGGTTTAAGGATAGGTCAAGGGATATACGGAGCATGCCCTTCATTATTCATTGCTTTAGATTGTTTTTGTTGATCCTTACGTGTTCAGATTAGGTGCCGCGCGCGTAGAGTGGATATTTTTTTCCACAGTCTTCCACCCGTACTGTAGATGGCGGCATGCACCTTAACGATTGTTTGCGGACCGCCGAAGAAGAAGAAGAAGCCCACCACCACCACCACCACCACGGACATGTGCACTTGAGTGGGTAGCTAGCAAGTGTGTTACCTGGATGTGTTGTTGCTAGCTAAGGAAGCTAGTGGTATTTTTTTCTTTCCCCTCTTCTTCTGTTTCCTGTCGCTGTTGTAAGGGATATCAGTTGCCATAGGCTAGTTTACGTTACAACCATGGAAATTGACACACTTTTGGAGGCTTTCACGAGTAAGTCAACTTACTTTAGCTGTTTTTCAGGATCTGTAACGTTATTGGAATTGACAAGTTTACTGTAGCCGCATATATTATAGTTAGCTTGCTATCTCGTTGGATGGATGGAGAACTTGGCTAGTTGTAACTAGCAGTCGAAATTGTTAGCTGACTAACTTAGCTCGCTAGGCCTATTTTATTTTGATAGCGTAACTACATGTATAATTCAATATTGATGTGTGTGTTGGCTTGAAGCTATTTCACCCACTTAGTTACATTTTGTTCCTAGTCTAGTTAACGTTAGCAGGTAGCTTATGTTGACCACAGTTTGCTACCTAGCGTTGTGTTCTAGTTTAGTTAGCTCGTTTATTTGCTACTAGCGTTAACTACTGTAGTTAGTTAGTTAGCGTTACTTAGTGGTGAATGTGATAGTTGCAGCCATGGTGATTCTATGAAATTAGTAGCTATCCTAATTCTATGGTTGCAGCTTGCTAGCTATTTAAAGCCTGTGGTTGCCGTGCAGCTAATTATTCCTGACGGTGTGCCCTGGACTACAACGCTGTACATACTTTAATAAGTGTTTTCTATTTTCTTATTTCTACGTTCAGACTTTGAGAAGAAAGGGAAGAAAGATACCTGTCCTGCCCTGGATCAACTTTTGTCTCATGTCGCCAAAACGGGAGAAACGATGTGAGTGTCTGAGAAATAAGCCTCAAGTGCCAGTCGATTTTCTATTGAATGGACAATGTGTCAATTCAGTATATAAATGCATAGGCTGGTAAATTACAACTCATGGATAGTCTTATTGCTGACATGAATTTCTGGATATGCTACCATGTTGGAGGAGACTGAAGTTAACCCAATATTGGACTAAATTAGCCTTATGCCATTCCTTAGTCCAAGGACCTTCCTTACACGTTCTGTTTAAAGGGCGAATTGGCTCTCAACCAAAACAGCCAAATACACCATCAAAAAGTGAATAGATTCTCAATTGCGGTACGGTTCTAGAAATATAAATGCCTCTACTTTCATTTCACATCAAAATATATTCATAAATGTGAAATGCAGACATACTGTACACTGTTTTAACACAGTTGCAGTCAACACTATTTTTAAGTGACAACACGTTTGTGGCATCTCTTCCATTCATACACAGGTGTTCGGAGACTCAGATGGCTAATTAGCACAGATCTTCTGTCCGTTTTCCGTAAACAAGCGATGTAACGTGGAAATATGGCCGTGTGGCAACCCTAACCCTATGAAGGTGTGCAGTAATTTTAAAATTGTTGTTTAAAAATAAAATTCTCGCTAATATGAAAGATTTATTCCTTATGTTTCCAAAACCATACCGCAAGCAATACATGTTAACATTTTAGAGCAAACGTCGGGGTTCTTAAAAGGTCCCCTTGGAAGAAGATAGGCGCTAAAGGCGTCTATGAATGGGCTAGGCAACCAGCGAGGTATCCCACGAAGCAAGCTAGATCTACTCTGGGTTTTCTAAAGCTAACCAGCTTCAGTTAGCTTCACATTCCAGCCAGGTTTCAAGTTTTATTAGTCGTATGTATGGGATACGCATGGTATGCATCGCCCAACAAAATGTTTCCTTGCAGGTTCTTGCAAGTAAATAAAAAACAAAGTAAATGGCAGTAGAATATAATCCTTTTTTTTTGCGTAAGTATAATACAGGAATGCACAATTTATGATGCAATATTTACATGTGTATTGGGGATGTATAAATTGAGCAGTATAGTAAGTCTGGTAGCAGCAGTTGTGATGTGCACAGAATCAGAGCAGGTGGTCAGTTCAAGTGTTCAGCACTCTGATGGCTTGTAGATACCAACAGGCTCAGAGACAGTATCAGAGCATGAGGTCTGATAGAAACGGTCTGCCTGACAGTTAAGGAGAGAACAGCTTGTGTGAGGGGGGGGGGGGGTCCTTGATGATGCTGCGTGTCTTCCTCAGGCACCATTTCGAGTGATGTCCTGGATGGATGGCAGCACGGTCCCAGTGATATACTGGAGGGCGTTGCGGTTGTGTACGGAGCAATTCCCTTACCAGGCTGTGATGCAACCGGGCTTCATGCAGAATTTCTTCAGCCGTCTTAGGAAGTAGATACTGTAGCACCCTCTTGACAAGAGTAGTAGTGGTGCTGGTCTATGACAAGTCCTCGGCTTCATCCATACTATGATGGTGGATATTGCTTGTCCGCCTGCTGCTAACTCTAGCAGTCTTGTAACTGCGCGTGTATGTCGTACATGGCTAGTCGAACACCAAACTCTTAATTTAGACTGATGAAACCTCAATCCATGGGCGAGTCAGGGTGTGCCAAAATAAAAATGAACTACCGTAGGTTCTTGCAAATTCAGCAGGCTGTGGTGTGAAATAGGCTTTTAGAAATGCCATCTTTATTTTATGACTCATAGTTAATGCTGTCTTTGGTGTTACATTGCGTGAAGTTTAAAATGCATTCTGTCATTACTGTTATATATATATATATATATATATATATATATATATATATATATACACAAACATTTTATTAAAACATTTAGTTAAATCAGTCTTCTTCCTCAAATTAATGGGATGATGATGCAATTTTTGCAAGAGGGAGGGAATCTGATTTCATTGGTCCTCAACTCGCGGCTCAGTCATTTCATTAGCCTACCCCAGAGAAGGATTCGTTGTGCCATTTGAATGTGCCTGGCTAAAAGGTGAGCCACTTTCGTATGACCGGTTAACCCGAGTTGAACTCTGTTGACCAAAGTTACCTCGCTATCTCCTCAAACCTGCTTTGTAGGAAACCCCTCCGGTGTCGGACCAAGAGAGGATAACTTTTTGGTCTCTCCTCTTCCAGGATTTCATGGTCGCAGTTCAAAAGTTATTTCCTGTTTAAACTTGAGAAAGTAATGGATGACTTCAGAACCTTGTCGCCAGACCAGCGAGATTCATCCAATCCTAATGTGGAGTACATTCCCTTTGAGGAGATGAAGGAAAGGATTCTCAAAATTGTAGATGGGTACAACGGGTGAGTGTCCTCCACTGTCCAGTGCTGAAACATTTAATAAAAGTCTCCCTTTAATGCCTGTTTTACCAGTATGCCTTTGTGTAAGCCTTGTGTACAGCCTCGTGAGGAAAGTATACCTTTTCACTATCTTTTCCAGTATTCCGTTCACCATCCAGCGTCTGTGTGAGTTACTTACTGACCCTAAGAGGAACTACACTGGAACAGACAAGTTCCTCAGGGGAGTGGAGAAGGTAAGTATTATCACTGTTTCTGAGATTGTTTATCATAATGGGTTTTTGAAATATGAGGTGTGATCTTTAGCCAAAATGGGAGTTTCTATTCGACAAATTCAGGTACATCCTTCCCAGTTTTTGTTCAGTTTGCTTCTGTTTTAATAAACTTTTTGCAACTGAATCGGCGCAATAAATACGCCCCCAGGGTACTTACCCTATTAAGGATACCTACAGTACCAGTCAAAAGTTTGGACACACCTATTCATTCAAAGGTTTTTCTTTATTTTAACTTTTCTACATTGTAGAATAATCGTGAAGACATCAAAACTATGAAATAACACATATGTAATCATGTAGTAACCAAAAAAGTGTTAAACAATATTTTAGATTCTAAGTAGCCACCCTTTGCCTTGACAGCTTTGCACACTCTTGGCATTCTCTCAACCAGCTTCTTTTATGAATGCTTTTCAAACAGTCTTGGATTTCCCACATATGCTGAGCACTTTGCTGCTTTTCCTTTGCTCTGCGGTCCAACTCATCCCAAACCATCTCATTTGGGTTGAAGTTGGGTGATTGTGGAGGTCAGGTCATCTGATGCAACCCTCCATCACTCTCCTTCTTGGTCAAATAGCCCTTACACAGCCTGGAGGTGTGTTGGATCGTTGTCCTATTCAAAAACAAATGATAGTCTCAGTAAGAGCAAACCAGATGGGATGGCTTATCACTGCAGAATGCTGTGGTAGCCATGCTGGTTAAGTGTCTTGAATTCTAAATAAATCAGTGTCACCAGCAAAGCACCATCATGCCACCTCCATGCTTCACAGTGGGAACCACACATGCAGAGATCATCCGTTCACCTATTCTGCGTCTCACAAAGACACAGAGGTTGGAACCAAAAATCTCACATTTGGACGCATCAGACCAAAGGACATATTTCGACCAGTCTAATGTCCATTGCTCATTTTAGTAGTGGTTTCTTTGCAGTAATTTGACCAATAAGGCCTGATTCACGCAGTCTCCTCTGAACAGTTGATGTTGATGTGTCTCTTACTTGAACTCTGAAGCTTTTATCTGGGCTGCAATTTCTGAGGCTGGTAACTCTAATGAACTTATCCTCTGCAGAAAAGGTACCTCTGGGTCTTCCTTTCTTGTGACGGTCTTCATGAGAGCCAGTTTCATCATAGCACTTGATGGTTTTTGCGACTGCAAAGTTCTTGTAATTTTCCATATTGACTAACCTTCATGTCTTAACGTAATGGACTGTCGTTTTCTCTTTGCTTATTTGAGCTGTTCTTGCCATAAAATGGACTTAGCCCTATTTGATAAAATACCATCTTTTGTATACCACCCCTACCTTGTCACAACACAACGGATTGGCTCAAAAGCATTAAGAAGGAAAGAAATTCCATACATTTCCTTTTAAGAAGGCACACCTGTTAATTGAAATGCATTCCTGGTGACTACCTCATGAAGCTGGTTGAGAATGCCAAGAGTGTGCAAAGGGTGGCTACTTTGAAGAATCTCAAATATAAAACATATTTTGATTTGTTGAACAATTTTTTGTTGTTGTTGGAGTTACTACATGATTCCATATGTGTTTGTAGTTTTGATGTCTTCACTATTATTCTATAAAAATAAAGAAACTCTTGAATGAGTAGGCCTGTCAACTTTTGACTGGTATTGTATGTCACAGATACATGTCCTTGTGTTAATTTGAATGAATAATGCATTCTCGCATGGCTTATTTTTAACAAGTTTATAATTGCTTGTGTTTGTATACAATATACATGCTTGGAGTTTGATGGTATTGTTTATATTTTGCAGAATGTGATGGTGGTCAGCTGTGTATATCCTACCTCAGAGTAAGTATTATATCATGTTTCTCAACCTACCACTTTTTATAGCAAAACATACTTTAAAGTTGGGATCAACTTCAAAGCTGTCTATCAAATCATTTTGGATAGGCTTAACAGTCATCTGGATTTGCTGACTCACTCTGCCTCTTTCAAAGGAAAAATGGGGCAACCAGTGTAAACAAAATGAATGGAGTGATGTTCCCTGGCAATAATACCTCTATTTATTCAGAAAGGTGAGCGCTACCTACTTGTCAATGGTTGAGGTTCAGTTATGCAATTTATCTACATTTATAACATAAAATGGGTGGGGAACCCCAATAAAACCCAGCAGTCTTTCGTTCTAAGCATCCCTGAACATAAGGGGAGAAGTTTTAGTAATTTACTCATACCAAATATTCTGGGTGGCAGTGTAGTTAAATCTCCTTGTTATTACACTGAACAAAAATATAAACGCAACGTGCATCGATTTGACAAATATTTGATTGAAATGCATTCATTAGACCCTAATCTATGGACTTCATATGACTGGGAATACAGATATGCATCTGTTCGTCACAGATACCTTTAAAAAAAAAGGTAGGGGCGTGGATCAGAAAACCAGTCAGTATCTGGTGTGATCACCATTTGCCTCATGCAGCGCGACACATCTCCTTCGCATAGAGTTGATCAGGCTGTTCATTGTGGCCTGTGGAATGTTGTCTTTCTCCTCTTCAGTAGCTGTGCGAAGTTGCTGGATATTGGCGGGAACTGGAACACGCTGTCGATCCAGAGCATCCCAAACATGCTCAATGGGTGACATGTCTGGTGAGTATGCAGGCCATGGAAGAACTGGGACATTTTCAGCTTCCAGGAATTGTGTACAAATCCTAGTGACATGGGGCTGTGCGTTATCATGCTGAAACATGAGGTGATCGCGGCAGTGGGCCTCAGGATCTCTTCACGGTATCTCAGTGCATTCAAATTGCCATCGGTAAAATGCAATTGTGTTCATTGTCCGTAGCTTATGCCTGCCCATACCATAACTCCACCACCACGGGGCACTCTGTTCACAAAGTTAACATCAGCAAACCGCTCGCCCACACGACGCCATCTGCCCGGTACAGTTGAAACCGGGATTCATCCGTGAAGAGCACACTTCTCCAGCCTGCCATTGGCCATCGAAGGTGAGCATTTTTCCACTGAAGTCGGTTACGACACTGAACTGCAGTCAGGCATCAGACCCTGGTGAGGATGACAAGCACGCAGATGAGCTTCCCTGACTCTGTTCCTGACAGTTTATGCAGAAAATCTTTGGTTGTCCAAACCCACAGTTTCAACAGCTGTCTGGGTGGCTGGTCTCACACGATCCTGCAGGTTAAGAAGCTTGATGTGGAGGTCCTGGGCTGGTGTTGTTACACGTGGTCTGCCTCCAAATTCTCTAAAATGACATTGGAAGCGGCTTATGGTAGACAAATGAACATTCAATTCTCTGGCAACAGCTCTGGCGGACATTCATACAGTCAGCATGCCAATTGCACTCTACCTCAACTTGAAACATCTGTGGCGTTGTGTTGCACATTTGGCCTTTTATTGTCCCCAGCACAAGGTGCACCTGTGTAATTATCATACTGTTTAATCAGCTTAATATGCCACACCTGTCAAGTGGATGGATTATCTTGGCAAAGGAGAAATGCTCACTAACAGGGATGTAAACACATTTGTGCACAATACTTTTCAGAAAAGCTTTCTGTGCGTATGGAAAATTACTGGCTACTTTTTTATTTCAGCACATAGGACCAACACTTTTTACATGTTACGTTTATATTTTTGTTCAGTATAATTTGATTCAATTGCAACAATATGATTGAATGAAAGCGTATTGGATTTTGCATATAGAAATTATTTCTTCTCTCCTTATGGTAGGAATATAAATGGACCAGGCACCCCAAGGCCACTGAACAGACAAAAGCTATTGCTATCCACCTCTCTGGCTACAAACGGTCTTCCTGACAGCACAGACGATAAGGAGCCACTCACAGAACAAGAGGAGAATGTTGTCAGGTAACTAGCATTGTGTGAAGCCAGGTGACTGTCAGCCAAAATATAACACTATAAATGTTAAGACTTAGCAACTAGTTCTGATGTTTTGACACTTTCTTTAGTGATTCCTCTGTATCGGAAAGTAATACCACAAAAAGCAGTCTGATGAAGACCAAGCATCCAGAAGAGGATGCGACGGAGGCAGAGAGCCATGAAGTGAAAAGGCTGAAGTTTGACAAAGACATGGATGAAGATGAGGAGGTAGACACGGAGATGTCCTGTCCTGAACCTGCCCAAAGCTCATCAGACAAGCCAGAATCGTCAACAGACATTGTTGAGGAAGAAAAAGACAAGTCTGCTGATATACTCACCACAAACGATCATGGTACCTTTTTTTTTTAACAATGGGGCATTTTCAAACAGTCACTATATGTCTGTATTAACACAGGCAGCCCAATTCTGATATTATTTCCACTAATTAGTATATTGACCAATCACATATTTTCACATCAGATATTTTTCAGCGCTGGTCTGATTTGGTCAAAAGACAAATTTAGTGGGGAAAAAAATATCTGAATTGGGCTGCCAGTCTAAACACAGCCTAAGCTTGTGAAAGGGAAAATTTGACATGGGTCCAAGAATAACATTGTTAAACTGGATGAATTGATTTATGGAAGGATGTAATGGCGTTCTTGCCTTCTGTCCCCCAGAACCTTCTAGCACTCAGACAGAAGAACCCTTTGAGGAAGAGACAGCGGAGACATCAGATAGAGAGGCTGAGTCTGGCCCTACCAACAGTCTAAAAAGTGACAGCACCATGGACCAGTCAGAGGGGCAGCTTGCTCAGTCAGGGAAGGATCTACGTTTAGAGGAACAGGGGGAAGGGGATTGCAGTGAGTCAGTCAGTAGCAGCAATGGGGAGGGAGCACCCAGTGAAGAGCCTGTCCCATCTTCCTCTCCCAGAAGTAAAGTTGAGTCGTCGGCAGAAGGCGCTGATGCAGAAAACAGTTTAGAAAGCCCAGAGACCGCAGATGAGCCCATGGAACAGGACTAACCTGAGGGCCACCCAACATTATTTTACACTGTATGATACTGTAACACACCCAGGAGATCTCTGTACCAATGTGGATCTGTAGTCTCCCAGAACAGGGGGGCTTTTTGTGAGGCCTCGAGTCTCCTCACGCCTTATGACCCACCCACCTCCTGACGGCCAGTCTGATTTTAAAAACGTAATTTAAGTTTCCCTCCAGCTAGGTTTTTTTCAAGCCTGTGGCATTCATTTACACATGAAATGCCTTTATCACTGTTATTTTAATATGATCTGCTATTTTAGACGCCAATTCCAAAGCTGCTTGGTTAACATTGTGATGTAGAAGGATCTGTCATTATTCAGTGTTTGTGATCTTCATCTGTGGTGAATGTTTCATGTTTGCCGTCCCAGTTAGGTTCTCTGGATCTGTGGGATGCCTTGGATTTTCCCTGGGTAAAGTGACCGTTTACAGCTATGTTTTGTTTTTAGTGTGGTAGTTTTTTGCACTTTGAAATGTAAAGTATAGAAAACTGGCCATGACATCTGTAGCATAAAAGCACTGGGAGCCCTGCTAGTTTGCTAGTCTTGCAAAGTAAACATACAGAAACCATGGATTGCAACCAATCCTCCTCATGTACTATGATTGAACAATAGAGATATAGCTGTGAACCAAATGCTTTAAACTGTCCAGTGAAAATTTCACTTTGAAAAGCTAATATGTTAACTTGTCCTGTTCTGGTATTTGTGGCAAAAGCAGAAATTAAGAGAAACACTTCAAAAACTCAACCTCAAACAGACTGTTACAAAAATGCTTGCCATTTCCGTTTTGGCTGAGATGGAATTTTTCTGTCAGATTTGAAGTGAAGGTCCAGAACTTTTGTATAATTTGTTTTGAAAGTAGTGCCCATGAGCCGAACTTGATCCCTGCTTTTTGTGTACTCTCTCATCCATTTCGTATGATATGCTACATCCTGCTTTTAATTTTTGTATTCATATGATATGTTACTAATCCAAATCGTACAATATGTTACTAATTTGTTGTGCTTAAGATTCTGGACTGCATCTTTAATCAAAAGATGTAGAAACATGGCATTTTAATTATCACAATCTTTTATTTGAATGGCATCTTTCTTAAACTTCAGACATCCATATCAACTAAATTCAACTTTAAATCTCAGCACAAAATGATCGCTACTGCTGTCACATGGAATAACAAGAAGCTTGTTTTGATTTGATTTGGAGCGTTTACTGGCTGCCATATCTTGTTTCTGCAACTGTCCTTTTTATATATTAGGATTTTAACCTTTCTGTAAAGAAGATTTTGTAGATTGTAATACATGTTCACTGCCTTTGTAGATTGGTCTTTCAACACCGTATTCATATGAAGCAATAAATGCTAACATTAAGTGTGAGGTATGCTTAATTTGTATCAAGGAAGTTATACCTTTTGCCAACTAGGGATACATATTTTGAATACATCACATCCTTATTTGTACATTTTCAGAGAAATCATTTAATCTTATGACGGTATCTCCAAATGGCCTTGACACTCATGCATAGTAGGCTAATGACACTTATCCCTGTCCCTATGAAACAGTCAGCACATTACATGAGCCAAGAAGAGCTCGGCTGGGGTAGGTGTTCTGTCAACACATTGTTCTATTATAGGAAACAAGGACAGTCAGTCCTACAGGGGGTTTTCTACCTCACCTTCCTACATCTATAATTTTGATAGTTTCTTATCCTATTACTCATCTAAACAAAAATGCAACAAAGGGTATTTGGAGACAGTCAACTGGTGAATTATGTTAGGCCTAGTACTGGGCCATGGAATGCGATGTACTTGTGAGCTAATTTTGGCTCGAGCAGAGCTGATGTGTACACAGGTTATCAAGGAAGGTCCTATAAATAGCATCACCTAATTAGAGGGATTACCAAATGCCTGCCCTCTGACTAATCGGATTTGCAAACAAAAAGGAGGATCGCATGTAGGGGACATTGTAACTAACCTTTGGGTAGACCTAGGGCTCGTTTGAGTGGTAAAGCTGAAGCAACCGACTAGAAAAAAGTGAGTGAAGTCAGAGGTGCATATGTGACAGCCGAAAGTCTGGCACTGTGGTTTTATAAAAGCAAGGCTCAGATCAACACGGCAGTGTTGTCATTGTTTATAAAAGTTTCTTTGTCGAAATAAACATGTCTCCAACCTCACACACAAACTGAAATTAAATGAGAACAATCAATTAGTGAGAGCGTCTCAAACGTCACATTAATTTGTCCTCTCTAGCCTATACATGAATGGAAGCAAAGTTGGTTGCTGTTTGAGTCACTTTGTTGGTCACATTCATGTAGGACGGAACTAACAAAGATTCAATAACAACCCAAATGAAACAGGTGCTGTTCTAGTAAGCCGTTATGAAAGACACTCATGGTGTTGTCCACTGAAAGTTGACTAGCAAACAAGAGGTAAACAAAATAAATCGCACATCAAACTTTGACAGAAAGCAAACCAAAAAGTGGGCAAAATAAAAAACAGGTAGGAACCAATAAAGGATAGTTAAATAAAAAAATAGGGAGAGCCAACTAGAGCACTGGGCCAGCCACATCTCCAGCACAGGTGAAACACCTAACTAACAAGATGACACAGTGTTGCCAACTCCTCAGTAAGGAAAGTAGCTATTGGCTGTCCTAAAAGTCGCTAGAAGTTGCTAAATGACATCATTGCCTAATTTGCATAATTGGCCATGTGCATGTAATTGTGATGGACGCTGTAGGAGAGAGGAATACCGTTGTGGGAGAGACAAAAAGTGAGTAAAAAACACCCTAAATATGTTTAGAACTACAAATGAACTTTCTTCTGTCGATTCTTGTTTTTTTTTTATGTCACAATTCCAACCCTCCTCCTTTATCCGGGCTTGGGACCGGCAAAAGTGACCCAAAAGAGACACTCTGGCGGAGTTACTTCGTTAAAAAAAAAAGTATTCTAAATTTGGTTTGGTTTTGAACCTTATGGTCCACTTAGGAGTATTACAACAAGTCACAGTAAAACATGAACATTTTTAACCATAACATTTTTTAATTTCTTTGTATACAATCTACATTAACAATCTAAATGGACCAAAAAGAGACAATAGAAAAAACTGTCAATGGCAATGTGAGAAAATTATGGTAACTAGTCTGGCCCTAATTCAAGTTAATTGATTTTTTTCCCCAGACCCCCCTCCACACACACACACAGGCTGTGCTGGCTCACAGAAAGAGTGGGTCATTGTCATTTTGGTCAAGGCTCTTTATGGCAGGTTCAGCAACTGAGGCAGCTGACTTAAATGAGTAAGCAGCTGATGTACCAAAAAGCTGCAAAACATCAGGCAGCTGGTGCTTATAGCAAGCCTCACCAGACAGCTTCAGTCCATATCGAATGTAAAGGTTGGAGTTAAGGGTCTGCAAGGACATCCGATTTCTAAGTTAGCTTTTTACCACACTCATCTGGCTGAATACTCTCTCGACTTCAGCCTTCGAGTGTGGCAAGGACAACACAGACACAGCAGCCATGGCAAGTTCTTGAAACGGGTTGATATCAGCTGCATCCCTGAACTTCCAAATCTCACTCCAGAAGCCCAGTGTGCTTTTTGTCTCATTCCATTTACTAAGATGGATGGTACGCCATTGCTGGACAATCTTGTCTATCTCTGCAGGGGAGTAGCCAAGGAGCTTGGCTATTTTTTTTATATTTCTCCAGGGTACTTATTGTGCTTTAGTTTCCTTCACATTGAAAACTGACAAGTGGGGCCTACCGGGTGGCGCAGTGGTTAAGGGTGCTGTACTGCAGCGCCAGCTGTGCTACCAGAGACTCTGGGTTCGCGCCCAGGCTCTGTCACAGCCGGCCGCGACCGAGAAGTCCGTGGGGCGACGCACAATTGGCCTAGCGTCGTCCGGGTTAGAGAGGGTTTGGTAGGGATATCCTTGTCTCATCGCGCACCAGTGACTCCTGTGGCGGGCCGGGCGCAGTGCGCCAGGTGCACGGTGTTTCCTCCGACACATTGGTGCGGCTGGCTTCCGGGTTGGATATGCGCTGGCCCCATGAAATTGGGGAGAAAAAGGGGTATAATAAAAATAAATGTAAAAAAAAAAAGAACTGACATGCAATGCTTCGATGTTGTCCGGCAGTCTCACCCTCAACTCATTAGTGAGGGAGATGGTGAACGCTACACACCGCTTTCGGACATTATTTTCATCCTCAGGCACCCCACGGACCTCTCGGTGGACTCAAAGGGACAGCTGACCTCAACCAAGCTGTCAAGTAGCTTGCTCTCCCTCAAAAGCCTTGATGGCCAACTCTACCTCACCCAGCACTGACTTCAAAAACGTCAGATACAATATGTTTTGAAGATCACTGTACCAGGAGTATAAAACCTCAGCCATGTAGCAGTTTTCACTGGACTTGGAGACTGCAAAATTTAGCCTAAGCTCCTCCCACTGGTCCAAAATGCGTGAAACTGCGTTTTCAATGTGGAGCCAACATGTGGCACACACCTTGGTTATCTGTAAAGGTTTCTCCCCACAGTCTCATATATGGCCTTGTAGGCCTCCCTGCGCTTTGGAGACACTGAAAACCAGTTATAAGTCTCTCCTACCGAGTACTCCACACCACAGGGGATGGTGTCATTGGAAGCATGACTTACAGCAAGCTGCAGAGTGGCACACACAGCGAATAAGAACCAGATATTTGAGGCCATACTCCTCCTCTAGCACTTTATGGACCCCATTGTTAATCCCCGTCATAACAGAGGCATTGTCAGTCCCTATCCCCAGGAGTTTCTCTGTTTTAATACAACACTTCTCAAGGAAAGCCACAACAGCACGGGCTATAGATTTGGCATCTCCTCCCTCCAACTCAACAAGCCCCAGAAATGTTGATACAATTGTCTGCCTGGTGCCACTAAAGTACCTTATCACAACCCCCAGGTACTTAGAAACACATCTGTGGACTCATCGAGGAGGAGGCTGAAACGCTGGTCACCTACATCTGCGACCAACTTTTTCAGAAAGTATGGTGCTAGAACACCATTAATCATTTCTGTGCATTTTGAAGTGGGTAGCAGCAGTGGAGTGAGAAAGCAGCTCAACATGCTTCTCCAATGTGATCATGCCAGCTTGGAACAGTGTTCAGCGATAGCTAATGCCATGGTGGCCTCAGCCTTTTTTGCAGAGTCATTTTTTTAACCATAAATGGCAGCTTGTTTTGGGTGGAACTGTTATAAGGCTTTGCCTTTTGAGTATGTTTTTGAGTTGTTGTGTTTTTTTACATCACTAAGTTTGGCGGAGAAATCAGCCTTACAATACAGGCAGTATGCCCATGTATCATCAATAATGGCTTCAACCAGCCTTTGAATTCAGGGTTTGATTCCCACTCCTTTCTGTATTTTTGAGTGTACAGTTTAGACTGAGACATGATGAGCTAGCTAGCTAGATGTTTAGCTTATGTCACAGAGAGGCACACACACAGTGGACAAGGTGTAAGTAAGTGACTGAGGCTGTGTGAGTCAAATGAAGTGATTTATTTTTGTGCAGTGATTTATTTTAGACAAAGAACATTTTACATTTACATCCCGCCCTGAATGTAAGCCAGGGCGGGATCAGCCAGCGGCATTTTTGTCCCCTTAATGTGCTCTAGCACTACACAGCTGATTCAAATAACAAACTCATCAAGTTTTTATTATTTTAGTCAGCTGTGTAGTCAGGGTTGGAGAGTAACGGATTACACAAAAACGGTAACTGTAATACGTTACAAGGAAAAACATTGTAATCAGATTACAGATACTTTTGCAAAACTACATGATTACTTCGAGGATTACTTTTAAATTCAGAAAGGAGGATTGCACATTTTGTTTTGGGACACTTCTCTGTTTTCTAAATTCATTCAAATAAGCATTGACAAAAAGGCGCAAATTTGAATTTGTTCGAACTGAGAGAGTCTGACCAGAAGTCAGAGACCACTATGATGACACACCAAATGGGTTTGATGGATCGCGAGAAAAAAAGCAGGAATAGGCTTTTGTAGGCTAACCGTCCAAGCTATGTCTTTCAATGGTATGGCTGCTGTCGGCATCCCAAAATTATCCAATTTGAATAAACACTTGACTGCAGTGGTGTAGTCTACGGAGATACAGATATTACTTATTGTTATCTACATAGCACATCGATGTGAATCACACTGCTGCTCTCTCATTTAGCTATTTACGCCTTACGGATTGTGGTTGTTGTGGGTGGCTGTTCACAAATCTGTGTATTTGAACTCAATAATGTTTGAATGAAACTAGTTTGAGTTGCCTATCAATCATTGGTATTGAAACCAGTGGACAGCCAAGTGAACAATGTGCTCTTGTAACAGCTGCACAGTGCGGATCCCAGCCTATGGAATAAAAGAGGGGCTTTTATTGCTCAATTTAATTCATGCTAATACATTTTTTGAATCCATAGGCTTAATGGACACATGTTCAAAGTCGCACACTTTTGATAGACTTAAAGGGGCAATCTGTAGTTGCTACATCCATTTTTGGATATATACTGTATATCCATTGATTCTTGAAGAATATAACTTATAAATGCCTCATGAGCTTAGTTCAACTGTCACACTCCATGAGAACCCAAAATATAAGCAGGTTTTCCTCCAATGTTTGTAAACATTGTAAATGTAAACAACCACTGTATAGCCTCATAACATGGTTAAAACAATAATGTTGATATCATGGATGGTCAGTCCTTGCATCCATAGCTCTGTCTATTAATCTGAGAGTGGTTACATTTCTCCAGGCCCATCCCTCAGGCAGGGCAACCGTTTTACTATTGTTTCATCTGTGGATTTGCCCTTTAAACAGCTGCACATCATCAACACCTACACCACCCTCCAGGACACCTACACCACCCGATGTCACAGGAAGGCCATAAAGATCATCAAGGACAACAACCACCCGAGCCACTGGATGTTCACCCCGCTATCATCCAGAAGGCGAGGTCAATACAGGTGCATCAAAGCTGGGACCGAGAGACTGAAAAACAGCTTCTATCTCAAGGCCATCAGACTGTTAAACAGCCACCACTAACATTGAGTGGCTGCTGCCAACACACTGACTCAAGTCCAGCCACTTTAATAATGGGAATTGATGGGAAATTATGTAAAATATATCACTAGCCACTTTAAACAATGCTACCTAATATAATGTTTACATACCCTACATTATTAA
The DNA here is from genome assembly GCF_045791955.1 of Oncorhynchus clarkii lewisi. Lineage (NCBI taxonomy): Eukaryota > Metazoa > Chordata > Actinopteri > Salmoniformes > Salmonidae > Oncorhynchus > Oncorhynchus clarkii. Next base: position 46,755,218 of record NC_092162.1, read on the forward strand.
TCTCATATGTATACGTATATACTGTACTCTATATCATCTACTGCATCTTTATGTAATACATGTATCACTAGCCACTTTAACTATGCCACTTTGTTTACATACTCATCTCATATGTATATACTGTACTCAATACCATCTACTGTATCTTGCCTATGCCGCTCTGTACCATCACTCATTCATATATCTTTATGTACATATTCTTTATCCCCTTGTGGCGAAATCTGCACGGAGCCTTCACCGTGCGCTGCCACTTTAAGAGCGCATGAGCAGTAAGGAAGGAGAAAATAAAGAGAGCTCGTTCAGCTCTTTGGGGAGGGGCTCTTTGGTGGCGCGACAGTTTGATTGTGTGTGCTGTGCTGCAGAAGTTTTGTTTGTTTTCAGCGTGTGTAGTTTATAGAGTGTTTAACTCAATCATCGGTGTAATCGCTCTAGGTCGTGGTGGTTTTCGTTTGGGACCGCGCCCGTTATGGATCGCATGGATTAGTAGCAACATTGTTGCGAAGCTTTAACATGCAAACAATCGGACAGTCAGACAGTACACCTGCACGCCTGAAGACCACAGCTAAGATCTCTCTTGTTCTCTTTCTCTTTTTCTCTTCCCTCTATCGTTCCAGTGCTTTACCCTGAAACAGACTCTATTTTTCCAATGCACTTCCCATTGAAGTTCATTAGAGCTGGACTATTATTGCCCTGCCAGAAGTATTTGGACATTTCAGTTAAAAGGGAGGTTGCTTGCAAATTGTGTATTGTTATGTGAACTGTATTGAGATGTACTAATGACATGTGGCCGAGAAGACTGGACATTTTTAAGGCCTTTGTTGTGTCGATGAACACCCCCCCACATTCATACCCTCTGCACTCATCCACTAGACAATAATACAGATTATTGCAAATCCTATGTTGATGACTGGGTTCATTCTTGTATGAAGTTGCTGTTGAATTGCTCTGCCATTATTAGTATTATTGTATGAGGTATTCTTGTTGGTGTTACCCCTGTGCTGTGATGTGGGTTTTATATGGTGTGTATTCTTTTTTCTCTCCACTGGCTATCTGGTAAACAGGCTACACTCTAGGCAGTCTCTTCTGCTGATGTGTGTGGGTCTGGTAGTGGTTCTCTCTATTCTACTCTTTTCCTTTCGGCATGGTTAATACCTGCCTGGCGCCCGAACAAAAGCTTTCTTTACCCCTCTCTAATAAATACCGCTACACCCTTACACTTGTGTCTATAAGGTAGTAGTTTTGGAATTGTTAGCTAGATTACTTGTTGGTTATTACTGCATTGTTGGAACTAGAAGCACAAGCATTTCGCTACACTCGCATTAACATCTGCTAACCATGAGTATGTGACAAATAAGATTTGATGATTTGATTTGAATATATCAAAATGTCACCAACAAAAAGTTGAATAATCGGCCTATAGCAAATGCAGCATGTGGCATTCATTTTTTACGTGTAAATAGTACTTTTCAGTAGTGCTCAAAGCATGTCATTCCATGAGCGGAGCATTTATTTTTCAACTCTAATCAATGAGCCCAATCAGTCCTACATGACGACAAAATCATAAACAACAGTGTAGGGCTGGCTAATAAGTCCTTTTGGGGTTATGCTCAGGTAAAACAATTTTGCTGGTCTATTCTGCCATATTTCCAAGTCCTATTCATGAAGATCAAGGGGTATAACATGACTGGAATTCTGATAGACTTTGTTTTATAATGATATAAAGATACAATTAAATTATAATATGTCGTAGGAAGCGAAGAGTTAGAAGAAGCCTACATAACCAACCCATAAAGTAAAATGTAACATCCATATATGGCCACTTTAACATTGATTTATCCTGCAATAGATCTGGTTCAATTGGTACTTGTCTTCTTTTAATGCTTCGTAAGGGGAAAGTAATCAAAGTAACTGCATGTTATCAGATTGCGTTACTGAGTTTGGTTTATCCAAAAGTTATGTTACGGATTACAATTTTGGACAGGTAACTGTAACAGATTACATTTAGAAAGTAACCTACCCAACCCTGTGTGTAGTGCTAGGGCAAAAAAAAACTAAACGTGCATTCAGGGGGGGCCCCAGGACCGACTTTGGGAAACCTTGACCTACTTGACAAAAGTGATCTGATTAATGATGCTCATGGACTTCAAATTTCACCAGGGAATTTACTGGGTCTTGCCTGTATATAACTCAATGTACAGGTAACTGCCAAAACAAAGAATAACACTTGAGTAAATTATAGATACAAAGTATAATGAAAGCAGGTGCTTCCACACATGTGTGGTTCCTGAGTTAATTAAGTAATTAACGTCTCATCATGCTTAGGGGCATGTGTAAAATGTCCCAGTTGTCCATTATTTTGGCTACCCTGGCTAGAATAGGGAAGGGAAAGAGGATATGTAATCAGTTGCACAACTGAATGCATTCAACTGAAATGTGTCTATTGCATTTAACCCAATCCCTCTGAATTATGGGCCAGTTTCCTGGACCCAGATTTAACCTTGCCATGGAGGGAGAAAAATCTCAATTGATAGTTTCCATTAAAAGTGCCTTTTAGTCCAGGACTATACTTGGTCTGGGAAACTGGTCCTTTTCTTTAGGTTGATCAATTTCCTCATGTCACACTGTTACTCTGATGTCAAGTCAACGGCTCTTCCTTTTAGGTTAATAGTAGTCTACATTACCAGTTCAGTTAGCAGTTTGAAACATATTTATTCCTATTATTTTGTTCAGCACCTGTCTGTTGCAGTAGTTCTAGCTGCTCACTTGCCTTGGACTGGCAGGATTTCCCATACTGACCCTTGAGCAATATTTAGGAGATGGACAAAGGCAAATCTTCTCATGATCTCACTATGAACTAATTGATCCAGACAGTGGGTATGTATTCCTAATCCCTTGTGTCATGTGATCCACAACAGTCCTTGCCCAGTCTCTACCCTCAGTGCAGCATTGGCAGACCAGGGGTAATACTAACTCACTGTTTCTGTTGCACTATTTTTGTTTATGTATGGAAACATAGCATTTTTCTTTAGTAATAGTACAGACACAGTGGATGGATTCAAACGGTGCAGTTGTGATGGTAATGGAGACATAGTTGGAAGATTTTTTGTTGTTGTGGAGCGTCCAAAGAGTAGAGCTACACCACTGACTGACAGACAACTTTTAAATAATGAGTGACAACCTCTTCAACTAAGGAGTCCAATAAAAAATGAGACGACACCTTCAACTAAAGAGGCTCTTCAAAGTATTTGACTACTATTTCCGTGATGGGTCAGCGACTGAGTGAGGAGAGTGACTCAGACCAGGAAATTGATGTTGCAGAGCTGCAGGAGTGGTATAAGAAGTTTGTGGTGGAGTGCCCAAGTGGAACACTCTATATGCACGAGTTCAAGAGCTTCTTCGGCGTTACTAATAACAAGGAGGCAGCGGATTATATTGAGAATATGTTCCGCGCCTTCGACAAGAACGGAGTGAGTAGCATACAGATTACAGTAATCTGATGAGGGCCACAGTGTCCACATGTTGTCTTTCAAGTGATAACTGTTGAACACCTTTTCTCTTCATTTCAGTATTTATTGATGAGTATCATTTCAATCTGTTATGATCCTCCCCCCCCCCCCCCCCCTTTTTTTGCAGGACAACACAATTGATTTTCTAGAGTATGTTGCAGCCCTTAACCTGGTCTTGAGGGGCAAGTTGGAACATAAACTGAAGTGGACTTTTAAAATGTACGACAAAGATGGAAGTGGCTGCATTGACAAGACAGAGCTGCTGGAGATTGTAGAGGTAACAACCAACATTTTCCAGTCGTCGAAAGATTAGTGTATGATTAAATAAAATATAGTATTTCTATAGACATGTACAGTATACATATGGGATATAATTCCAAAATGTTATCTTCTCTCAGTCCATCTACCGTCTAAAGAAAGCCTGTCATGGAGAACTGGATTCAGAGTGTAACCTCCTGTCCCCAGATCAAGTGGTTGACAGAATATTCGAACTGGTGGATGAAAACGGAGATGGTGAGGATGTTTTCTTTACCCCCTTACTGTTCTCTGACAGTTTGATCTGTGCTTTTAATAATTTAATGATTTAGCAGGTTCTCACTGTGATTTCCATACCGTTATGACTGTGTGTAACACACAGACATATACAGTATATGCCATTTAGCAGGATCTTCTATCCAAAGTGACTTAGTCATTAATGGGTGTAACACCTTCCAGAGTATTTAGAAAATTGGACCATGGGTGCGTAATGTTTTCCTTCGGTGTGTGTGTGTTTTGGTTTCACTAGTTAATGGGTAATGCTAACTATCTCTCCTCCGTCAGGGGAGCTGTCTCTGGATGAGTTCATTGACGGGGCCAGGAGAGACAAGTGGGTGATGAAGATGCTGCAAATGGACGTCAACCCTGGGGACTGGATCAATGAACGGCGACGTAAGAGCTCTGGAGTGAGCTCTGAAGCTGGACCTCTGCAATAAGTTTCTGGACTACTTTCAATCAAAAGTTGAATCCATCTACCAGCAGCTTCAGCTGTCCTGTGCCGGCAGACACTACCACCATGCCCACGTAGACTGTGGACTCTTGTCCAGAGGAGGAAATCACTGCTCTAATAACTCCTTCTCTCCCCATAAATAGCAAACACACCATTCTCTTTTTAAATCCCTAATGTGTACATATCAATGTGTTTCTGTTTGCCCTGATGGTTGTGTGTGTTCCACTATTCATGATTGCATTTTGTACGTGCAGGCTACAGTGAAAGGGACCAGTTTTCTCCATCTCATTATGATTGAAAGACATCATGCAGAGGCAGATCGTAGAGTTTATTTTGCAATTATGTTTTGCTGGTAAACAAAAAAGCATCCATCTGATTTGGGGGCTTATACTTGATGAGGTTTTAATAGAGCTGACAATATAGTACACCGGTAGCAGTCTTATTACATTTCTGGCACCATTTTTGCATTTTTAGAACTTTAGGGCACCACCTCTCTTTTTGTGTGTGTTGAACTTGAAATCCATATTCATTGAACAGTAAATGTGTATGAAGTTGCATAATAAACACCTAGCTCAATATTGAACTAAAAGAAGTGTAACGTTACTCCTTAGTCCAAGGACCTTACATGTTCTGTTTTAAAGGGCGAATTGGCTCTGGAAGCCAAAACAGCCAAATGCACTATCTAAAAGTTAATCGATTCTCAATTGCGGTACGGTTCTAGAAACCCTCTACTTTCATATCACATTAAAATAATTAAACAAATGCAAAATACACATGCACTTACTGTAAAGTATTTTAACACAGTTACAGCCAACAATATTTCAGTGACAACACGTTTGTGGGCTCCCCACATAGGAGATTCGGAGATGCAGACAGCTAATTGGCACAGGTAGTCCACACTGTTTTCTATCGGTTTCCATAAACAAGCACTGTAACATGGAAATATGGCTGTATGGGAACCCTAACCCTATAATTAAAGGTGTGTATCAATTTAACTTTTAAATGATTTTTTTCTCGCTAATATGAAATATGGTCCTTATGCTTCCAAAACCATACCACAAGTGATGTGTGTTAATGTTCAGACCGAGTCTTGCGGCTATTAACAAAACTTCCCCATACTGAAGACGCCTTCATCCAACGACTTATGTGTAGGCCTAATGTAATGTAATGTAACGGAGTGATGATCAAGGGCTAATTATAAACTGGGTGATTCGAGCTTTGAATGATGATTGGCTGACAGCTGTGGTATATCATACCATAAACCATTGTTATGACAAAACGTTTATTTTTACTTCTCTAATTACATTTGTAACCAGTTTATAATAGCAATAAGGTAACCTTCGGGGGTTTGCAGTGTTTGGAAAATATACCACAGCTAAGGGCTGTATCCAGGCACTCTGCATTGCGCATAAGAACAGCCCTTAGCCATGGTATATTGGCCATATACCACAATCCTCGGGCATTACTGATTAAATAAACACCCATGTTAACCTATTGTATGGTATGTAAGCCTATTATATAGCCCTGGCCCCTGACTAAATGCACTATTCATTTAATGCCTCTTTCAAAAAATAAGAATTTGTTCTTAACTGACTTGCCCAGTTAAAATAAAATAAATATTGATGGTGGAGGTACTGGAGCACGAGCATAATGGACCTCTAGCTCCTCCTACATTTGATATGAAATGATTGGATTGGTTTAAGCAGTTTCGCCTTGGATATGCTGGGACGAATTCCCATCTGTGACACAAAGAGGAAGTCGATTGCTAGCTGATAATGTCCACATCTTGGTTCAATTGAAAGAGAAACTGAACGACTTTGACGCTAGCTCAGTAAGTTGCTAAATTAAGAAAAATACATCAAAGCTAGCCTTATGCAACAGTCAGCCAAATGTGCTTGTTGTAGTGCTAGCTAATACTGCAGGTTCAAATTGTCAAATGTACTTTAATTTAAACAACAATTGCCTATCCCTCCCTCTACCTGGTTGATTACAGTTTACCTGTCGTATAATGTCAACTGTATCTGAAGAGCCAGTGAGCTCTGTTGACAAATATAAGGTAAGTGGCCATCATAAAAAAAAACAAATTAGCCAGAATAGATTTCGAGCCTACGCTTTCTTACATCGGCACTGGGTCTGACCGGCTTCTTGTTTAGATTGAAACCACAGAGCCAGCGCGAGAAATGGCTCGGAAAATGTACCTCAATCCAGGAATGAGAAATGCATTGTACTCTGAATTGGCCTATTATCCCAACTGTTACACCAAGAAGATTGAACGACTTCTAGTGTTTTAGAAGTCGTTCAATCTTATTTGTATAGCAGTTGGGACAATTCGGAGTCAACACATTTGTCATCCCTGGAGTGAGGTATGTTTTCCTATCGTGCTGGCTCCGCGTTGTCGTCTAAACAGGAAGCCTGTCAGTGCAGCTGTAAGCAAGCGTATGGTCGGAATCTGGCTAGAAACCCCCATATTTAGCTAGTGCCGCCATATTGAATGGCATTTAAACAATGCCCATATTACTACTTACCTGGAGCAAATGTAAAGGACCGAGGTTAGAAAACTCTTTGTTATAGCTATCTATGTACTTGATGTCTGGTCCTGTGGTGTAATGCTACCCTCTCTTGGCCAGAATGCAGAAGGCGGCTGGAGGCTGCGTCATGTGAAGGGGGACCTGTTCTCCTGTCGTGAAGATGAGGTCCTGGCCCATTGTATCAGCGAGGACTGTCGCATGGGGGCTGGCATCGCTGTCAAATTCAAGAAACAATTTAGTGGAGTAGATGAGCTGAAGAAACAGAGTGAGTCCTGTGTATTCATGTTTGTTATTATGCACTCTACATGCTATGGAAGTATTTTGTGATGTGCCATTTTCACTTCAAAGTTCGCACTACAGATAGAAGGCATAGTATATATCATAAGCCAATGTCATTGATCAAGATCACTGTCTACTGTTTTTTTCTTCAGAGAAGGTGCCAGGGCAATGTGCTGTACTGAAAAGAAACAAGCGTTTTGTGTACTACCTGGTAAGATGGTTGGTTATACCAACCAACTGAAACATATAAAGCCTTTTTATTTTGTCATCTTTTGTGATGTCTCTCTCTTACAGATTACAAAAGAAAAATACAGCCACAAACCTACCTATGACAACCTACGGCAGAGCCTCGAGGACATGAAGTCTCATTGCTTACAAAATGGAGTAACTGGAATATCAATGCCTCGGTTTGTATAAATACATTCTACACAAAAAAATCACCATTATGTTGACATTGAATTAATTTGCATATTGTTGGTATGCTGACTCAACTTCCATTTTTCCTATCCTTCTATTCTACAGCATCGGCTGTGGCCTTGATCGACTGAGTTGGGATAAAGTGGAGGAGATGCTTAAGCAGGTATTCCAGCCCACAGATATAAGTATCACTGTGTATACTCTCCCTGTAAAACCCACAGGGAAACCAAGTTTCCATTGATGTTTTCTGTAAACCAAAGTAAATCATGTTTCAGGGAAATTTGTTATGGTTATATTCTCTATCATCTTTTGTCATAGGCTCCAAGCCTGTGTTTTTCAACGGGTTTTGTGTGAAATAAAACTCGGACCATATTGTGTTGATTGACACAGCGTGTATTTTTAATTGCCAAGTTTACTCAGCATACGGATATGCACCTGTGCAAAGTTTGCTGAAATGTTTACTTTCAAAAGTTAATAAATTAAATCACAAAATGTAGCACTTTACTTTAAGAATCATATCCTTTACCGCCTAATCTTTATTTTACCCCTGTGTGTGATGGTTCTCTGAAATTACAAGTGCCTATTTTCATGTTAATTATGATCCTTTAGTAGAGCTATTCTCCACCAGATGGGGGCACCAATTATAGTTTTCTCCACATTGCTTCTGTGGTGTGGTCTATACAGATTTTTCATATGATGTAAATACCCTGTAATGTACAAGTATCTTACATGAGCATGACTTATGAAAACTATATTGTTATTTTACAGTAATAAAATCAATGTGTTGCATACATTTAGCTGAACCTGTGGTTCTTATAATTTGTATATATGTTTAGATTGACTGTCCAGTGTAAATGGTGTTACGTCATCAATCGATCACGTTCACCTTATGACTAAATGTATCAATATCACCCGTCATACCATACAGGAGGACAGATGATCTGAACAAATACATTTAGTCATTCCTAATACCCATCTCTTCATCTACTGACTAGGGCTGTGCATCAGGCTTTGCTCATGAGTCACAAGCTTGAAGCTGCGGACTCTGAACGCTACCTTTTTAATGTGATTCTAATGCTATGACCATCACAAAAGACATAGCGGGTTGCAGCTGCAGCAGATATGGCCACGGTATTGTATGATGTAATGTTGATCTTGAGTGTACTGTACTGTAAAAGCAGCTGAAAGACGATGCCGGCGCCAGATGTAAGGGAGGGTGGGGGAAGGGTATAGGGAATCTGACACCACAAAGTCAAACCCACAGAACCATTTTATGTTTAAGCCCTCTAGTACATCAAGCCCTCCTCTACAACATGAAACTTGAGTCGAATGCACACACAACCAGCCATCCTTTCGCTGGATTGCCTGTAGTTACATTACTTGAAAGGAATAGCATATTTTGCCATTTACAATGACTATAAACCAAAATATGTTTATGATAACGCGAGCGTACAATAGTTAGCTAGACCGTGTACAGTCTGACAGGTCTTCTAGTGAAAAGACAGAGCAGTAGTCTGCTGCCTGGCTTTGCCCCCACCTACTCCCCATGCCTTCTGGGGCACCTTCAATAATTCATGAGGGAAATGCATTTGTCACTGGGTACACTGCGGCTACCTTGATTCCTCTATTCCTGGATGTCTTTCGGGTATCACTGCATTTGACCCCCTCCTCCCATCCTTCTAACACAGCGATTAGACTGTACTCTGCATCGAGCCATGGGAAGTCTCCCTTTTATCTGGCCTGAACATCACTGTACTGCATAGGTCCATCACACACTGCAGAAATGCAGTGGTCGTCTTTGCTTGTGTCTCAAAAATCCTAACCATGGAAATACACTGAATCCTAGCTCGGCTTGCCTGAGTTTGTCCTATAGCAGTTCACTGATTTGCTACTTTCCTTAGTTCTCCCTCCTAACACTCACTCTGTTTCTCTCATGTCCATCTCCCCTTCCCTTCTTTTTTACGCTCTGTGTATGAATCTGTAGAGCTCGGCACTCTTGTCCACTTTAGAGAAAAGAAGAGCTTGGGGGAGGGGTCCTGATGCACCGTGAAACTGCCCCCTCCCAATTAAAGCACATCGCTTATGTTATTGAAGAGCAGCTCAGCCAATGAGGTGGCGATACAGGCTGATACAGCATAAAAAAAAACAGCAGAACGAGTGAAGAAAAAACTGCTGTGTGTGTGTAGTTTTTATCCCTCCCCGGAGCTGATTTGTATTAATTTACTGTAGTAATCCATTAGGGTGTGTGTGGATGTGAGGCAAGAGTCCACAGTGTTCTAGAACTATGCACTAGTCCATTATTCTAACACTGGAAATAAGAGAAAGTAATTCTTGAAGGAATATTCATTCTCTTTTTTTCTATCTATCTCAGTGCCCTGAAGCTGCTAGAGACGTTTGCCCTGAGGAGGAAGAGACCCAGCACACAAGGTAAACTGCTTTTCACATCTGCTGGTGGGATGCTTTTGAAGTTCTTTTTTTTCCTGATATAATTATAATGCCATATTGGAGCTAATTAATTGATCATTCATTTAGAGATTTTTTTATTTTTAAATGTTTACATAATTGAGACTTGACAGGGAAGGAGAGAGAAGGCTTGAGCGGGACTCTGATGCTCCAAGCCAAGTTACTCTCTGTGCACACGGTTGTCAAGTGCAGCAGTATCCCATTTCAGTCCATAGATAGTGGAGCTTCCCCAGACCCCAGCATCTTGCTGACATGGGGCAGGGGGACTTAACATAACCATGCAGTTTTTGTGAATTCAGAGCAAACTTGAAGTTTCCTGGGACGAGGCGTTAAAAAAAAGTTTTAAAAAAACAAACATTTTTGAAGTTTGACGTTGATGGTTCAAATGAGAGGTCAGGTGGACAGGTGCATCATTTCACGGTGAAACAAATGTACTGCATAATGATAATCCCAAAAGGGGACGATGTGCGCACTCGTATGTGTGGACTCTCATTTTGTGTGCAGCTGTATGTGAATAAGGATATAATGTAATATGATGCATGCATTTGGGTTGCTTAGATAACACATGCATTAGGAATGGTGTGTAGAGAACTTGATAGTTCACTAGGGCTCAGTCTGTGCCTGCAGCCCCAGTGAACTATCTCACAGAGAGGGTATGCAGGGCTGGAGGAATCTCTTTCCATGGAAAGAGGAGAGTTTTTCTCTCACCCCTCAGTGGTCACACAGTAGGAACCGCAGAGGAAAGTGAAGGCTAAGGGCATTTTAAAGATTTTATGAAGGGCTACTGGACAGATAACGCAATCTAACAGACAGATGGGGTATTTTCAATATAAAAATATATTTTCTTGCGACTTATATGAGGTGTATTTACACTTGTCTATTTTGCTCATCGTGATGTCATTTGATGTGATTATGACCTTGACATTTTTCTGTTTGACTAATCTACAGCGGCCAGCAGTAGGCGCTGTTTCTTTCATCTGTAGCCTATCTAAAAGATTTACGACGTGAATAAGATAGTACTGTAAAATGAGTGAAGATGATCTTTTAATGATTTTCTGTTTATTTTTAGGGGCAGTTCTGCTCTCCACAGTTGTAGGCTATTTACTCAATCTGGAAACCAGGTTCAGTATTTGTTTGGGAGGAGTGTGAAGAATCTGTGTTTGTAAAGGATTTACAGACCATGTCCTCTTTCTGTCATTGAAAAGGATACTCCCACTCAGTAGGCAGCACAGGAGGAAAGCTAGGGACCAGAGCTGCTGACCCCTAGAGCCTTGCTCTGTCGTAGTCTGACCCAATCTCCCAGAGACACGATAGCAGCTTTGCGAGCATATCCACTATACCGTGGCAGTTGTGGACCAGAAAGGGAGAAGCACACTTTATTATTCATGTCTCTCTGCCTTTTGTGAGCATGGTGGCTCTTTCTCTGAGAGACTGCGAAGCTATTTTAGTGTGTCCCATCCTCAATATTTCAAACCAACGTTTTGTTTTACACTACTCCACACACACTGTAGCACTGCCATCTAGTACCATAGTGATAGACCATGAGTAGTACTTCCCCAATTCTGTGAGCGACTTCAGCAACTATCACATCCGTTCCTGTGCTTGCAAGTGGCCACAAGGAATCACACAGTAAAACACAGTCAGAACAATCATATTCAAATGGAAACCATGCTGATTCTGGAGTAGGCCTACCACTGCGTAGCCTAGACTCAGTGAGTTTAACATACATTTTTCAAAAATGACCAAACTATTCATAATAGGTTTAAATTTTGCATTCTGGAAAATTAGTCATTTATGAACTAATGTATATATTTCAGATGAGGTAAATGATTATGCCAACAACACTTTAATGACCATGGACATTTATGGAATTATGGAAGACTGTTCCTCTTCACATTATCCTGGGGATGAGGTTGAGAGACTCCCAGCAGGGTAGAGACGTCACGCCGAGGAAGACACTGAGATAGCACTGCTGAGAAAACCCAGCTGCTAATAGCAACGCTGCAGTGACACCCCTCACTGTGTCCAAGTATTAGCTGCTGTCCTCTATAAGACTGAAATTGTGAGAAGTTGAGAACCACTGAAGTCTGAAGGAGCCCAAAAAGTACTTATCTTGAATTAGCATAGCGGGATTTGAAACAGTGGATATCTCGCTGTTGGCTAAAATCATTTGAGTATTGTAATCAGGATAGAACAGCTAGTGGAAGGACTGGAATCAGTGTGGTCTTCAGTCAGAGGACGAATCACAGCAGCTGAAGGATGGAACCTGACTGTTGAATGAAATAGTATGGCACTTTACTATCCAATCACTCCTATGAAAGAGACAGATCATGAATAAGGTCATGAAATATCAGACATGTCCTGTGATATACAATGCATTCGATTCGGAAAGTATTCAGACCCCTTGACTTTTTCCACATTTTGTTACGTTACAGCCTTTTTCTGAAATTGATGGGGGAAAAAACAATTTCATCCATCTTCACACAATACCCCATAATGACAAAGCAAAAACAGATTTTTAGAAATGTTTGCACATCTATGAAAAAATTAAAACAGAAATATCACATTTACATAAGTATTCAGACCCTTTACTCCTCAGTACTTTGTTGAAGCACCTTTTGGCAGTGATTACAGCCTTGAGTCTTCTTATGTATGACGCTACAAGCTTGGCACACCTGTATTTGGGGAGTTTCTCCCATTCTTCTCTGCAGATCCTCTCAAGCTCTGTCAGGTTGGATGGGGAATGGTACCTGCACAGCTTTTTTCAGGTCTCTCTAGAAGTGTTCGTTCGGGTTCAAGTCCGTGCTCTGGCTGGGTCACTCAAGGACATTCAGAGACTTGTCCCGAAGCCACCCCTGCGTTGTCTTCCCCAGAGCTGTGCCTCGACACAATCCTGTCTCGGAGCTCTACGGACAATTCTTTCGACCTCATGGCTTAGTTTTTGCTCTGACATGCACTGTCAACTGTGGGACCTTATATAGACATATCATGTCCAATCAATTTAATTTACCATAGATGGACTCTAATCACGTTGTAGAAACATCTCAAAGATGATCAATGGAAACAGGATGTATCTGAGCTGAATTTCGAGTCTCATTGCAAAGGGTCTGAATACTAATGATATTGTGTTTCTGTTTTTTATTTTTAATGCATTTCCAAAAATGTCTAGAGCTGTTTTCGCTTCCGTCATTATGAGGTATTGTGTGTTGATTGATGACAGATTTTTTTTTTGAATCCATTTTAGAATAAGGCTGTAGCATAACAAAATGTGGAAAAGGGGAAGGGGTCTGAATACTTTCCGAATGCACTGTAACAAATTCGATTTTAATGTTTTTGTTACCATCAGGTCATTGAAGGTAATGAGAAATAAGTCTCATTTAAAACATTTGAATTCCATTGTTATGAATTGAGACATTATGTGTTCATTCTTTTAGAAGCTTTGGACTTTTGGGTTAATAGATCATTAGGTTCACCTCTGCAGGTATACAATCCATTGTACCCATTGAGTGAATAGCACCTCAGGAAGAGGCAGATCAGCAGAAGTGTCAGGAGTCTTGTCATTGCTCATCCTCTCGGTGTGACACCCCCTGTCCCAGATTATGTGACACGTGGTGTTTAGTGCGCCCCTGTTACTGATGGCGAAGGCGATATAGCGGAGCCAACACTGCTGTCACCCTGACACCACAGTTAGCATAGTGCTTAGCTCCGCATGTCAGCCAATTCTGCACTGTGAGCATTCCACCAAACCAAACTACATTACATTAAAACAACTACAGAAAGGAACTGAATGGACTGAAATGGAGCCAGAGCTTTATAATGAGAAAATATAAGGCTTTGAATGGATAAAATGATATGCAGAAGGGCACAATGAATATTCACAGAAGTTATCCAGCCCTTATGTATTGCTACCACTGAGAAAGAATACAGGAGACAGTAGAGGAAAATAGAGGACATATCAAATGATTAAGGTGAACATTCTCTCCTTGATGAAGTGTCACCCTGAAAAATACATTTGCGTGCGGGAGGAGAGGAGAGAACAGTACAGCTGTGCATTGCTAGCAACCAAGACCAGGGCACCTCATCACACACCCCGGGGAAATGTGTGCTCAAAGTGAGCACGAGAATAGGATAGAAAGTGAGTGATGGAGGAAAGACAGAAATAGAGGGGATTATTAGGATGAAAAGAAAAAAGATGGGAGAGGAAGGGGACGTGAAAGGAAAGTGAAAAGAGATGGAGAATAAGGGAGACAGATGATGAGAGGAAAGAGCGGAGCGGAAGTATATGAGGGAGAGAGAGAGCGAGTGGGTGTGCGGTACAAAGCTTGGAGCACTGCAGCACATTGCAGTGCCCAGCCCCCGCTGTGTTCTTGCCATCCGGTTCCATGCACTGAAAAGACCCCTGCAGCAGAGCGACATAGAGGGCTGCCTGCCTGCCTGCTGACGAACAGCACAGCAACCAAAAAAGCAGGAACACAATTGTTCTTTCCACTTGACCTGATATGTCTTTCTGTTATGCTGATTCTGGGGTACTTGAAGTGTGCTATAGAATGTTCAGAGCAAAGAGTTGAATGGACAATACAGGGCAATTAATCTCATGTTAAGGCTTTCCTGGATTATATAAACCTATAAATACTGCATATTCAATTCTGCCCAATTTGACCTGGTATATTCAGTCATGGGATTGTAATTTATTTCACTGTACAAGCATACTGTAACCATATCAGACCACGCCAAATGTGGCCAATAACCCCAGTACCGCTGTATGGTACATAATATTTCTCCCACCTCTGTTTCTCCCATTAGGAGCATTTGCACACATCACATGCTTTTGTCCCTGGGTAGGCTAGCCTAATGCCCTGGCAAATAAAGCCAGCTCCCTTATGGGACATGTTGAAATGACAACAATGGAAAGGCAAACACATGACCAGAAATAATTTGTGTTAGTCTCATATCAGTCTGATGCGTTGTTGATGTGCTTTGTTCATTTGGCTTTTTAGTTCTGTTTACACCGAGCCCAGTGGTCAACTTTCCAGTCTAGACACTAATGCATTTTGAATCAAACAGGTTAAGCCTAACTATGGGATGCCTTGTCCAGAAAACTACTAGACACACGGTTGAGATACAGGACAGTGCTAATCTAGGAAATTGAAGATCCAAGTTATTTCTGCTTCCTCAAACAGTTATGTTTCCATCCCACTGTCTGCCTTTGGGGCAGTGGCTGAGGCATGAGAGGCTTATCTGCTGTATTTGATCTTAGTTACTATCATGTTGATCTAATGCTGAAGTAGCTGACTGACTGTGGATTTGGTGTTGTTTAGAGTTATTAGTTCCCCTGAGGGGTTTGATGTTCAATCAGTGTTCCTCTATTTGAAGCGGGCTTGAGTCTGCTATGCCCAGCTGGGTGAGTGTTTGGACTCTGAAGTTTGTTTCTCCACAGCACACCATGCTAAACGTCTCATTTCAGCCGATTGTTTACCTGTTACCTCAGATTCACACTGAGTGTACAAATCATTAGGAACACCTTCCTAATATTGAGTTGCACCCCCTTTTGGCCTCAGAACAGACTCAATTCGTCATGGCATGGACACTGCAAGGTGTCAAAAGTGTTCCACAGGGATACTGGCCCATGTTGGCTCCAATGCTTCCCACAGTTGTGTCCAGTTGTCTGGTGTCCTTTGGGTGGTGGACCATACTTGATACACACGGGAAACTGTTGAGCATGAAAACCCAGCAGCGTTGCAGTTCTTGACACACTCAAACCGGTGTGCCTGGCACCTACTACCATACCCCGTTCAAAGGCACTTAAATCTTTTGTCTTGCCCGTTCACCGTCTGAATGGCACACATTCACAATCCACGGCTCAATTGTCTCAAGGCTTAAAAATCCTTCTTTAACTTGTCTTCTCCCCTTCATCTACACTGTTTGAAGTGTATTTAACAAGTAACATCAATAAGGGATCATAGCTTTCACCTGGTCAGTCTATGTCATGGAAAGAGAAGGTGTTCCTAATATTTTATACACTCAGTGTTCTTTGCAAAGAGCAAACAAGCAGGGCTGAACACATCCTAGGTTGGACATTTGTTTCTGGAAAAGTCTACCCTGTGCTGGAAATGAATGATTTAACTTGGTGAAGTAGTGTAGTTTGTATAACACTTGTTTCATCCCCTGTATATCAAAGGCCTTTCTTTTAATAGAGTGAACTCTCCCCAGTCAGTCCACAAATACATTGGACAGCAAAGAATTAGAATAGAGGGTTCTCTTGGTCCAATTATGTTTGGGCTAACCATGTGTGTAATTGCTGCTTTTCTAATCTTTGTGTGTTTAGAGCAGGGATGCACAAATTTGATGGGGGTGGCTCTGAACTCATCATGGGGGGGCGCAGTGGCTCGCGGGTCTGCGTACCCACATCCATACATATAGTCAGAGCCCTTTTGGGGCCCTAACCAACATTTTGAAAATGTTTAGACGTTGTAAATTGATCCGCCATCCTACAAAAGGGCTGCATGCCGCTAGTTGCCGATCCATGGTTTTTAGAGCATCCGCTACAATAAATTCACATGTCTATGACAACATATAACATTCATATGATAAATGCCATGATGCCAGTATCAGAAATGTTCTTATAGCCTGACAAATGAGTGATCGAGATAGCATCAATCTTAGCACAAGTCTTACATGGCATGTCTTGCTACCCGCACAATGGCGCTTAGAGCAAGCACTGTGATGTGTGTGTTGTGTGTCATCAGTGAGTGTGTGTTGGCATTCTTGCACCGAAGAATGTCCCAGCCTTGGTCACGACGCAAGGAAAAATTCAAGAAAGAAAAAAGAGAGATAGCGAGATAGAGACGGAGAGAATGAGAGTGTGTGTGATAAAGCAAGAGAGTGACAGAGTGTGAGATAGAAAGGGAGAGACGAGAGGATGTAGTATAATGTAGTTGCGGTGTGTAGGGGAGAATGGGGGTGGGGGTGAGCCAGCAAGCTGCAGCCGGGACTCAGAGTGCTGCATTGAGCTGCATAATTAATCCAGAGGGGGAGGAGAAAGGGGAGGAGCAAAAGGCGGACCTCCGGTATGAAGAATATAATGAGGGGTAGAGAGAGTAATGCTGCTGGAACGGAGCCAGCCTATTCTTGTGTGAAATCTCTGTTCAGAAGGCATGCTGAGCTCTGGACATATTTTCATGCAAACAGGGCACAGGACACAATGTGTTTCTATTTCTATCAGACATATTCAGTCAGAGAGACGCAAAACTGCTTGGAGTAGGGAGCAGGGCCAGTGAGTAAAGGTAAGAGGGGATGCATATTCAGAGGAAGCACCCTCAGCTGTTTGGTCCAGCTCTGCTCTGCTCTGTTATTCTCTGTGTTCCTGTCCCATCTGTTCTCTTGGCCCCTATTATCCAATCACCTTCCACTATACTGCGTGCCAGAACACACTACTTTTCTTTGCAGGGCCCTCTTTCTCTGACTCAGAAGGTTCATAATCAGCCAATTTGCTGTAAAATGCTTTCTTATTATTTGACCCATCTGGTGATAACATACAGATCCAACGGGGGCATGATACTATGGGTGTTTCACTGATGTGTTGGGACCTTCGTCGAGGCTAATCCTCCCCTTTTAAAATGTTGTTCTTGAGATGGTGACAGGGACCTTGAGTGTTATGTAAGTATACGCGAGACCCTTTTTATGAAGCCTCCTTCCCTTCCTCTCTCTGTGAGGAGTGTGCAATAAAAGCTTCCAAAGCCTCCTCTCCTCAGTTTTATTTATAACCACTGTTTCCCTGCAGAGGAGACTTTCTGCCAGATCAGTCATGCATTCCACACTGCAGTTTCACACAAGCAATGTGAGCGGCGCGTGTGTATGCGTGTATATATTTGTGTGGGTGCGTTTATGTGTGAGAGTAAGAGTGTGCGTGCCTGTGGGGGCATGTGTGTCTGTGCGTGTGTGTGGCAGGTCTTGACCAAGAAGATGGTGGTGTGTTTTTGGAGTTTACAGTAGGTCACTATCCCTGTCAGAGCTGGCTCCCCACTGTGACTCTGCTGTCACTGGTGATTGTATAATCTGGCCCGTTTCTTCACCCATGTCATACCACCTGGGAGCACCTCTGTCACCTCACCTACCCATCACTGTGGTTCCCCCCATCTCATCCATTCTAATGCACTGTAACTTGCTAAATCCTCAGTGAGTCTTCACTGCTCTGAGATACTGCATGTGGCTGCGCAGGTGTAGTGTCTCTATAAAACTATAGTTTAATACACTCTGAAATCCAATTGATGTATTTGTTGACTGTTTCCTGTGATTTTGTTGCTCCTTCAAAAAACACAATCAAAGAGCACTTTCATGTCTGTCCAGTTTTCTAATCACAGGTAACATTGTGATAGAAAATGCTAAGTAAGAACTGTCATAGTTTCCTTTAAGATCTGGCTGACAACGTCTGTTTGTAGGTTGAGGTAAAAAACAAATCATGGGAGCTGAGGAAGAACACAAAGGCATTTGAAATGCACCCCGTGTCGGCCCTGAATCTCCCAAAGCACAGCTGGGGGGCTTGTAATGTTTGCAATCTCATTCCCGTCTCCTGAGAGCCACCAGATCAGACTTAAATTACAACACAAATTACCCTGTATACCCACTGCAGCAGTGCAAAGCTGATATCAAGCACAGAGGTGTGGTCCCTCCGGAAAGGTAAGTTTATATCTCAAATCCATGCTCATGACTTTCCTTCATACCTAATGACCAAAATCCTCTCTCCTGCACCTTATGGGTGATTTGTAGGCTGCTACAGTATGGGAGCTTTAAGGCATATCCGCATGCTTCTCATCCGAAACAGTTCGAATCAGTTTGTGCATATATTATGACATTTTGTGAAGTTTTGGTCTTCCAAAAGGCTATTTGTGTACGCACATTTTTTGCTCGAGACATGCCGAAGTCTACACCCCTTCATTGGTCAACAGTATTGATTCTTCAATTAAGTGTTTGTTGTCATTCAAAGATAGACAACTCATTTTCATGCACATTTTTTCACTTGGGAAATACCACACCAAACATCTTAGTTAATATCAAATTGTGCGACTAAGATCTCCTCGGCAAAAACTTCAAAATGAATGACAGATTTCTTGAGTAATCTTAGATTAATTCGGACTATTTTGAGGGAGTGTATGCTGGCTACAGCGTCTCAAGATGGAGAAACAGTACTATTGCTGCATTTTCTCGTCTTTCAAGTGAATGTCTTTTAAGGGACTATGCAAGCACACTAGGCCCCCAGCCGAACCAAAGCACGCGGAAGGCTTTAGGGTGATGGGATCATAAAGTTGTCATGCTTCTGGTTTCCCATTCATGTTCTGCATGGATGTTTCTTCAAAAGGGCATTTAACATACATTCTGATTTTAAGCTCTCTCCATATACACGCTCCAAGCAAGTGTTACACCATTAAACATAAACAGTGTTTATTTACATCTTTTGTCCACCAAAATCTAAAAAACGAAGAGACATATCCTGGCTCAGTTTTAATTCCACTCCCAGGGGCCTTTCTTTACAGTGCAAAAACAGAGTTGCCATCTCCCAGCAGTTCTGGGAAAACTGACCATCTGACATTAAGAATGCGGGAGTGATGTTTTTGCCAGTTCAGAGAAGCTACTAGACCTAACTAATTCAATATCTTCTCAGAAATATTGTTACTACACTGTATTGACCAAATGATGTTATCACCTCACATTAAAAAACATCCCCTTTATATTATATATTTCTATTTAGCTAACTCTAGTACTGTGGTTTACCTATTTGATTGGCCAAACAGATGCTAAAGAAACACAGATTCCAGTGCTGGGAGAAAGTTTGCCAGAGAGAGTGGAATTGGTCCTTTAATGGCTCTGAGTGGTTGCTCAACGACAAGGTTGTTTCAATTCCTTGAGTTTTGGAGGCCAGTGAGCAGAGGAAGGACACGGCATACAGAGCAGATCCTGTAGGCGCCATCAGTGCTGCTTCCTGCCTGTCACATTCCCCTTGGTTTTTAGAACTCACAGAGAGAGACACATAATAATAACAGGATGGAAAACTCCATCAGAACACAAGAATAAATGATATTTTTGTCGTGCATACAGAAAGAATGGAAATGGCTTTTAATGGAATGGCTTTTCTTGTATTGTGGCATATTCATTTTCAAGAATTGTATGATGTTTTTCTGAGGTAAAACAACCAACACATTTTCCATTGACGTTACCAAACAAACATTTCCATTTAATAACATTCATTTGTGTTTGAACAGATTTGATGAGTATGAACCTGGATGGACATAGTTAATTAGAGGATACTACTGATGCTGTAATGTGTACGAGCTGCCTTACATACAATATACAGTGCCTTCAGAAAGTATTCACATCCCTTGAATTTTTGTTGTTGTTGTGTTATAGCCTGAATTTAAAACGGATCAAATTGATGTTGTGTTACTGGCCAGCACACAATACCCCACAAGAAATGTATGAAAAATGAAAATCTTAAATATCTTATGTCAAGACGTCACTCGTAGCACGCGCTCCAGCAGGTATACGCGCTCCAGCTGTCAGAGCAGCTTACAGATCACTGCACCTGTACATAGCGCATCTGTAAACAGCCCATCTATTTACCTACCTCATCCCCATGCTGGTATTTATTTATTTATTTTGCTCCTTTGCACCCCGGTATCTCTACCTGCACATTCATCTTCTGCCGATCTACAATTCCAGTGTTTAATTGCTATATTTTAATTACTTCGCCACCATGGCCTATTTATTTCCTTAACTAACCTCATTTGCACTCACTGTATATAGACTTTTTGTTTTCTTTTGTTCTACTGTATTATTGACTGTATGTTTTGTTTATTCCATGTGTAACTCTGTGTTGTTGTATGTGTCGAATTGCTACACTTTATCTTGGCCAGGTCGCAGTTGCAAATGAGAACTTGTTCTCAACTAGCCTACCTGGTTAAATAAAGGTGAAATAAAAAATATATATATATATATATAAAAAAAAGAGGATTCAACCCCTTTGTTATGGCAAGCCTTAATAAGTTAATGTGTAAAGTTAACATTAGTTGCATGGACTCACTCTGTGTGCAGATCTAGTGTTTAACATGATTTTTGAATGACTGCCTCATCTCTGTACTCTACACATACAATTATCTGTAAGGTCCCTCAGTCGAGGAGTGGATTTCAAACACAGATTCAACCACAAAGACCAAGGAGATTTTCAAATGTCTCGTAAAGAAGGGTACATATTGGTAAATGGGTAAAAAAAAAAAAAGCACACATTGAATATCCCTTTGAGCATGGTGAAGTTATACATGACACTTTGGATGGTGTATCAATACACCCAGTCACAACAAGGATACAGGCCTCCTTCCTAACTCAGTTGCCGGCAAGGAAGGAAGCCGCTCAGGGATTTTACCATAAGGCCAATGGTAACTTTAAAACAGTTACGAAGTTTAATGGCTGTGATAGGAGAAAACGGAAGATGGATCAACAACATTGTAGTTACTCCACAATACTAACCTAATTGTTAGAGTGAAAAGAAGGCAGCCTGTACACAATACAAATATTCCAAAGCATGCATCCTGTAAGCAAAAAGGCACTAAAGTAATATAGCAAAACATTTGTCCTGAATACAAAGTGTTATGTTTGGGGCAAATCCAATACAACACTTATTGTACATAAGTACAACACAACACTTATTGTACTTATTGTACAACACATATTTTCAAGCATGGTGGTGGCTGCATCAAATCAAATGTTATTGGTCACTAACACATATTTAGCAGATGTTATTGGTCACATACACATATTTAGCAGATGTTATTGGTCACTAACACATATTTAGCAGATGTTATTGGTCACATACACATATTTAGCAGATGTTATTGGTCACTAACACATATTTAGCAGATGTTATTGGTCACTAACACATATTTAGCAGATGTTATTGCGGGTGTAGCACAATTCTTGTGTTCCTAGCTCCAACTGCAGTAATATTTAACAATTCACAACAATACACACAAATCTAAAAGTAAAATAATGGAATTAAGAAATATATCAATATTAGGACAAGCAATGTCGTAGTGGCACTGACTAAAATACAGTAAAATAGAATACAGTATATACATATGACATGAGTAAAGCATCATGTTATGGGTATGCTTGTAATCGTTAAAGACTGGGAAGTTTTTCAGAATAAGGCAAAATCCTAGAGGGAAACCTGGTTCAGTCTGCTTTCCACCAAACACTGGGAGATGAATTCACCTTTAAGCAAGAAAATAACTTCAAACACAACCCCAAATCTACACTGGAGTTGCTTACCAAGAGTACCGTGAATGTTTGTGAGTGGCCAAGTTAAAGTTTTGACTTAAATCTGCTTGAAAATCTATGGAACTTGACGAATTTAGAAAAGAATAATGGGCAAATACAGTACAATCCAGATGTGGAACGCTCTTAAACCGTGTTCATATTGGCAGTTTGAAGTGATTCAAATCGTATTTATTTGCATATCTGTTATTTTTCCCGCAGTCTGAACAGCCAAAAATCACATGGAATCGGATATTTCAAGCCACCTTACCCTAAGGATTTTGAACATTCAAAGCAACTGAAAAACATCCCTGGCAGGCATTGTTGTCACCTTAGCTTGCGACACAACTTCTGAGTGATAGGAAGCAGCATCATCACCAAAAAAAAACTAAGGAACAAAGTTTTGCCCACGCTGCAGGCTGCTATATCGGTCCGCTAATACAGACTATTAAAGACCCAATGCAATACTTTAGTGTGAAAAAAATATATAATCCAGGGATCTTTAAATTAACTATTTTCTACATTGTAGAATAATAGTGAAGACATCAAAACTATGAAATAACACATATGGATCATGTAGTAACCAAAAAAAAGTGTTAGACAAATCAAAAAATATTTTATATTTGAGATTCCTCAAAGTACCCTTTACCTTGATGGCAGCTTTTTTGAAAAACCCTGGAATGAGTAGGTGTGTCAACTTTTGACTGGTACTGTATATATTTGTATTCTGTTTTTTCAGGGGGTGCTGCAGCACCCTCAGCACCCCTACCTCCCGCAGCTGTGGAGGGGTGAGAGAAAAAATAAGAATACTGTGACACAACAATATGTGCAATAAGTCCAGGGGTATGAATTCTTTCTGAAGGTCACATTCAACCTTGATGTAGAGTTCCCCATTAAAAGTGTTTGAGTGGCAGGTCACGTAAGATTGTTTAGATTAGAAGAGAGAGGTGTTGTGTGACCTTCCCCTCTCTGGCCATTGTGCAGATGCCACCCCTAAAGAAATACGACTATTGAATGAGATACGGGGGTGAAGTTTATTTATACTCCTAGGACAACTTGAATTGTGTGTCCCACCATATTGTTAAGAAGGCAGGCCTATTACTCTGCAAGCAAGGCAATCAATTGGGTGATTCTGTCATATTGTGGGACTCTCAAGTCCCAAATGGAATAAATCAGTTTTTGTTCAGTTAGCTAACCTTTGACTGCTCAATGAAAGTACAGTATAAAAGAGAATATAATAGAATATAGTTATTTATGACATGGTTTTGTGACATGGTTTTTGTGTGTCCTGCTCCATGGGCTTTTCAATTCAATTCCAAGCAGCTTGCAGAGGCGTTTAGATTTCTCCAGTCCTGACAACAAATTGGTCAGGCTCTAAGGCTCCCAGCCAATCTCTTCCAATACATCAAATCCTATCATATTTAACATACAATATTGGCTTAAATTAATCAAACTCTCCTCATTCTCATAATCTTTAAACAAATTTGTGAAGAGCTTTCTGAACACATAAACCAGTTGTAAGTTTGTGCTGACCAATTGTCCTTCTTATGGACACTGTAATCATAGTTGTCAATGCCTGGTAAATATATTGAATACGATGATGGATAATGCTTTGGTATAATTTACTTTACTTTGTGTCAAGTTGTTTATTGAGCCAGAGTGTTGTGTTTATTGCAGCATGTCTCTGAGTCCTTCGCAGTTTAGAGTAGTTGTGTAGTGTAATTTCTGACTTCTGCTCAGAATGTAAAAATAGATGTGTTAAATAGAGTGAGGGAACAAAAGAGGAGACCCCTCTGTCGTGTTGTACTATCCAATTTGTACCAAGCATCATTTTAAGACCTGCAGCGATTCATACAAGGTATATAACAATCTCTGACCGTGTTCCATCGCCTTGTTCTTATCATGAACAAACACATTCACTCATAGCCGCGGGAAGTAGGGGTGCTGAGGGTGCTGCGGCACCACAAACATCTTCCCACGGACATGCATTCACCTGCCCGCTGAGGAGAAAATAGAGCACATTGCATCGCAGGCTTAAGTTATTATATCATTGATAGCTAGCTCTCAAAGCAACCATATCCCATTGCCAACAAAAGTATATTAGCATTTATACTGAAAATGTGGTCCGAGTACAATTATCCATTTACACTACTAAAAAGCATAACACACCAGGTAGACTCAAGAACCACAGTCTGTTGATCCACCTGTACATTGTCCAAACGATGTTGCTGCATGAGAATGAGGGAAGAGAGGAAGGCCTATAGTGTCAAAAGGTGGATCGCTCAAAGAAAAGTTGAAGAGCTTGGCCCGACAATCTTTGCCACTGTTCTTGAAGTTCCCGAACAACAACCCTGACTGACTGTCATAAACGGTCCATCAACAGGCTGCAAGGCTGTCATTTGCTGAGGAAAAGGGTATTAGTGGCTCCTTGCTCCATTCTTATAAAATAACCCTAACAAGGTCTTTCAATTCAGGTTTGATCTTTCCTTCTCATCCATCTGGTTTGTGACGGAAACCCTTATAGACATGATGGTGGACAGTTAAGAGAGAAAGGTAAATTATTCATTTGGGCTGTCTCACTCCTTTACGAAATGATGACAATTCAAGCTGTGGGCTGTTTTGTACTCCATATCCGTATGATATTGCTGTGCATGACACTGTGCTGTAGACTGTGTGTGTGATATAACTGATGTAACTGTTGGGGTAGGAAGGCACCCTTGTGATTCTTACAAGGCTGAATTGCTTTTAAGGTAGCGGGCAACAACTCTTCTCCTCCCACGTAATTGATGTCCCGCTTTCTTCACATCACACTTTTGATTTGTCATCTGCTTAGATCGCTGAGCAGTGAGCGTTACATTGCTTTATATGGTTCTATAAAGCAGGAATAGCCAGTGAGATGAATATTCTGCACCAAGGCAACAACAGGGTGTCAAATTGTGGAGAGAGTCCTGAATTGACATGGTTAACATTAAGAACAACCCATTGGTGTGTATCATATTAATATTCCTGTTATAACGAGAAAGAGCTAGGACTCATTTGATTGGTGTCTACTTTGATTGCATTTCCCTATGAAATCGTATAGCCATGAATAGTTCAATTCCTCTCTGCCACTTTCTGCCATTTAAAAATGCAGCGCTGCTTTAATTTCTTATCAAGGCGGCTGGAAATAGTATGACACAAAGCAAGCAGGAGGACAGAGGACAGGAGATAGAGACTCATTTGATTAGGCAATGAAGCCTCTCTCACCTCCCCATTGGCCTTTTGGAAAAGCTGGTTGTTTCTATCCCACAGTGTTCAGTCTAGTTAACTCAGATTTATACAGTGGCTGTTTGGTGCTTCAAGCCCAGAATCCACCTTTTTATTACTGGCCAGCTGCCACTAATCCACTGGGGCCTGAGACAATATTTTTGTGATTTAGCTGTATGCATGTGTTTGTTATTGCCTGTGTATCTGTTTCTCTCTCTCTGTGTGTGTGTGTGTGATGCCGATTTTTTTCTTCTGCCACGCTTAAAACAAGCATCCATTCGGCGGCTCATACACCTACATTAATATTTTGTACACATTTCACTGTATGCAATATGCATTTCTGTTCTAGATATTGACTTTCAGTTTCACCTCATGGATGTCAAGTCCCTGAAGAATAGGACAGTAAAGCTGCATAGCAGCACAATTGCACAGGGCCGACAGAATGTATTCACACCCCTTCACATTTTGATGTTACGGCCTGAATTTATAATGGCTTCAATTGAGATTAATTCATCCCTGACCTACACATAATATCCCATTATGTCAAAGTGAATTATGTTTTTAGACATTTTTACAAATTCATAGAAAATGAAAAGCTAATGGATCAACAACATTGTAATTACTCCACAATACTAACCTAAATGACAGAGTGAAAAGAAGGCAGCCTGTACCAAGTAAACATTTTCAAAAAATGCATCCTGTTTGCAACAAGGCACAAAAGTAGTAATGGCAAAAATAATTTGGCAAAGCAATTCACTTTTTGTCCTGAATACAAAATGTTATATTTGGGGCAAATCCAATACAACGCATTACTGAGTACCACTCTCCATATTTTCAAGCTGCATGTCTCAGTCATGTTATGGGCAGGGGCACAACCTTTGTTTTAGAAGTAGGGGGGTCAGTCGGATATCCAGTCTGATAAACACTCCAAACAGCCTACCCGACCGCTCGGAGGCATCCGCATGGTCCTAAAGCACACCGGAGCATTGTTTTGTATCACATTCCAATAATAAAACGGGGGAAGAAAAAAAAGCTATTCCAGAATGTGGGGGGGGACATGTGAAAGTTGCACCCCTGGTTATGGGTATGCTTGTAATCTTTAAGGACTGGGGAGATAAAAATAAAAAAAGTTGCTAAGCACATGCAAAATCCTAGAGGAAAAAATGGTTCAGTCTGCTTTCCACCAGACACTGGGAGATAAATTCACCTTTCAGCGGGACAATAAGCTAATACACAAGGCCAAATATACACTGTAGTGGCCGAGTTACACTTTTGACTCAAATCTGCTTGAAAATGTATGGCGAGACCTGAAAATGGTTGTCAACCAATTTGACAGAGCTTCAAGAATTGCAAATATGAGTCTAACATGTATTGACTCAGGGTGTTGAATATTTATCTAAACAAGATATATTGGGTGTTTTATTTTTTCATTAATACTTTACAAATGTTAGAGTTTTTCTTCTACTTTGACACTACAGAGTATTTTGTGTAGAAGACAATTAAATCCACAAAATGTGGAAAAAATCAAGGGGTGTGAAGTCATTGTATGTCCAGGGGAATTGACATTTTCTCCTTATCTATTCTGTGTGCTGCTGCCCTAGTATTACTGTACATGTATTCTAATGCAGCAGCAGAAAGGTCATGAAATGCCATCAACAGAGTGTTGTATACCAATGATTAGATCAGTTGTTAGATCAGTGAATGTATGTATGTCTCAATTGCACATCATCAACAACATAATGAAAGCTGTCCCTGACTGTGTTTTTTTTTTTTGAATTTTACTCCTTTTTCTCCCCAATTTCGTAGTATCCAATTGTTGTAGTAGCTACTATCTTGTCTCATCGCTACAACTCCCGTACGGGCTCGGGAGAGACGAAGGTTGAAAGTCATGCGTCCTCCGATACACAACCAACCAAGCCGCTGCTTCTTAACACAGCGCACATCCAACCCGGAAGCCAGCCGCACCAATGCGCCGGAGGAAACACCGTGCACCTGGCCACCTTGGCTAGCATACACTGCGCCTAGCCCGCCACAGGAGTCGCTGGTGCGCGATGACACCCTAACCCGGGCGACGCTAGGCCAATTGTGCGTCGCCCCACGGACCTCCCGGTCGCGGCCGGTTACGACAGAGCCTGGGCGCGAACCCAGGACTCTGATGGCACAGCTGGCGCTGCAGTACAGCGCCCTTAACCACTGCGCCACCCGGGAGGCCACCTGACTGTGTTCTTTTGACACATTTGGCATTTCAGGACATATTAATGCTCACTAACTGAGCCTTCTTCAAGCCGTACCAGTTAACAATGGTTAAAAGTTGATGCCTACTAAGCCTGTGAACATTAACTTCATTCACAAGGCAGAGGTCAATTGATATTTTGAATTATGAATTCTGAGTATGTTCTTCTTAATGTTTGAAATAACTATTGAATCCAGCCAACCTTCCAGTGGCAAATCATTAATAAAATTGGTTGCGCTTTGAAAACAGTAAATTCATCATAGTTATCAATAATTTAAAACCCTTGAGGGCACATAGTTTCAGTCAGTATTCAGTCGGAGTCTGAGCAGTCGCTCTTATCTAAATACATTAGAATGATTTCAACTCATGGGAATTAGGTAATTGCAGACCTTTGACTAAGGATGTTTTAACCAAAGCAAAGGGCTGAAACCCCCATCCTTGTATGCGTGAACATTCAGTTCTACTTAGGATCTCACCAAATCATCTTGATTTTAACCTGGGTAGACAGGGGTGGTCGGCAATGTGTTGCTTTCTTTTTTTTTCTTTTTTTACCCTTTGCAGACAATGAAGTATGACCTGATATTATTCTTACATTTTTTCATAAATAACATCCTGAACTTAATTCTGTGTTTGTCTGCCCTTAGGCAGAGCTTAACAGGATCCCAGCATTACGGGCCTTGAGGTAAACTAATATTTAAGTCTTAACGCAGGACATTTTGTTCCTTCTGTCACTAAAATGGAGGCTGGAAGCTAAGCTCTGGATAAGAACTCAGTAACCCTACAGAAAGATACAAGATTTGTGGACCAAGGAAACTCACTTTTGCCTGTTTATTAAGCCTGAATATGTTATGAGTTTTGAGGCAGGTGGGTCTTGAATAACTGCCAAGATGAATGTTTCCTCTGGGTGGCTCGTTGACCATATTTCTACATGAGTTGAAATTAGATTTTTTTTTACAAACCTCATATACTGTACACCAATGAAGTATGTACCACGCTGCTCGGGAACACTACCCAGTGCCTTAAAGTCTCAGGAGGGCAATGTCACAGCATGATGCTAAATAACCTTGTCTGTGATCTTAAGATTTGTGATAGCTCCCTATACTAATACATAGGCGTTTAGCTCAGTGGGCTAGTGGCCCTTAGGTGTGCAAACACCCAGAATTGGTCACCCATGCCCATATGGATACACATTCACACCTCCAACCAACAGGTCTGAAAGAACTGAATGGCACATTACTCATTTTGACTTCCTGTCAGGATAGACCATTGCTTTTCCGACACAAGTCGTTTTTGAGGTACAGTGCTCTTCTCTGCTTTCTGATTCACAATGGGTATAAACAGTGTATCTGTGATCAATGTTTCTTCAGTGCTGCTGTGCCCACAGCGACCGTTAGCTTTGACAGGTAGCAGATGGTATGCTGTACACAGATTTACCACAGCATAGCCTTGGGTGCTGTATTTTTGCAAGCATCTCACAATAGGTTTTCCTCCTGAATAATTAATAACATACTGCCAGTTGTATTTTCTGTGTGGGCTTGGCCTGCTCGTCAAAGCAGAGGAGAGGTTTTTTGCACATATTCTGAGATGTTTCCAGACCCCCCCCCCCATCCTTATGATTTGATCATTGTGGTTCATGGTTAGCTCTGTTAACGTGTTGACATGGTGTTTTTGACAGTAAAAGGGAGCTGAGAAACATCGGATGAATGGTGCACTCCTCACTCCTGAGATGCATTGATTGAGTCAACGCTCTATCCTTTACATGAATCTTCCCATAATGGCTGTAGTGGATCGAGTGTTCATGCTACACAATCTACTATAACTTACAACCATCCTGTAGAATACTTTCAACATCACTAACAGAATAGCATATGCACTGGAAAAAGTCTCTAAACCTGTAAACGTATAGATTCTTCTCCCCACCAAAAGAGTCCCTCCTCAACATAACCTCTTGTTGAAGTAATGTCCATACATCATGATTCATGATAACAGGACAGAACATCTGTATCGTTCTGAGAAGATATGTAGGTAAGTATTTCATAATTTACTGTCTCTTATCATGGGAGGCAGGTAGCCTAGCAGTTAGAGTGTTGGGCCATTAACCAAAAGGTTGCTAGTTTGAATCCCCAAGCCAACAAAGTGACAAATCTTTACATGTACCCTTCAGCAAGGCACTTAACCCTAATTGTTCCAGGTTCGCCGTTGATATTGTCTGACCCTGACCGTGACCCCAGTCTTTGATGGTGTCTCAGGAAGAGTTGGGATATGCAAAAAAACACATTTCCAATTCACACATGCGTATTAATGCACACCTGTACATATAATAGGACTAATTATTACAAAATGATTAAGTAATACAGAGAGTTTTTTTAATGTTGTAATTACATGATAGAAACTGCCCAATAACAACAAAATGTGTCACACAGAAGGCAACCATTTTGGACAATGAGAGAGAACAAGGACTTGATCTATCCATCTAGGAGTTAACCATTTTGGACAATAAGAGAGGACAAGGACTTGATCTCTCCATCTAGGAGTTAACCATTTTGGACAATAAGAGAGGACAAGGACTTGATCTCTCCATCTAGGAGTTAACCATTTTGGACAATAAGAGAGGACAAGGACTTGATCTCTCCATCTAGGAGTTAACCATTTTGGACAATAAGAGAGGACAAGGACTTGATCTATCCATCTAGGAGTTAACCATTTTGGACAATAAGAGAGGACAAGGACTTGATCTATCCATCTAGGAGTTAACCATTTTCAAGGGTGTTTCTGAAAGGGTCATCCAATCTGTGTACCGTAAAGTTAACAGCAGTTCGCTGCTGGAAACTGATAACTCCGCAATTACCACAAGGCTCCTAACTGGGCATCGATTGGTCTTGTTTTCTCCCCCCCTGCCCTCAGCTCATCGATTGTTGATGCAGCACCAAGATTACAAGACTGGGTGAGGCCCAGCGGTAATACCCCTATGTCTGGCTGCAGGAACATCTTTGACCTGTGTGTGTACTGTGTGTGTGTGTGTGTGTGAGAGAGAGAGAGAGAAAAAGAAAAGGAAGAATGCCCGAAGTGTACCTACCAGTGTGTGACAGAGAAATGACTGCAAATGTATAGCTGTTTTCAAGTAGAATAAAGTAGACTTCTCATTTCTACAGTAACCAGCTGTGCCATATGAAGTGTTGTCAATTACGATTACATTTTCAGTTATGTGTTTGAGTAATTGAACCGAGACAATACACACACCTTATTCTCCTCCAACCATCACCAAGGGAGTTTTGTCACATAACCTATTATTGAACCTAGACAGCGTGGAGCCTGGTGTCTGACGAGATCTCAGAGGGGTATTCATCCATGCCAGACCACTGAGTTCTACGAGCTCTACTGAGGTAATGGTAGAATGTGGAACTTATGACCAGCCCCTGATCACCAGCCACTGCTACTATATAGGTGTCATAAATATACTATGTTAAGTCCTTTATGGAAGCATTCAGTTGATCTCAATGTCATTGATACTGTTTAAACTGTTCATGGACATTGCAATACAGTGAAAATAAAAATAACCAGATGCTGATGCTGATGCTGATTCTAATCACTCCTAAGATTCTGATTTAAAATGACAATCAGGAAACAATTTTATAATGGCAGGAAAGGCCCTTGAAAGATAACAATGACAGTTGTAATGTTAATTATAAGTGAGTGTGTTAAAGTACTTGTCCTTGCCTTTCTTCTAGTCTTCCCTGTGCTGGTATGCTTGGAAGGTCAGTGCTTAATTTGGTTTGTAATGAGATTAATTGAAAATGACTCCCTTCTACTTTACAATTGATCTCACAGTTAATTATCACTATGCTCTCAGGTCAAAGCATTCACATCACAGAAGGAGACACTGAGCCCTAGAAGACACCATCGAAAACACGTATAAGTCCTGCAAATGGTAACAGCTACTTGGAACAAATACCTTGAAAAAAACAATACCTTCTCTATGTACTGGCACTTTAGGATAAGTGCTTATTGTAATCTCTCAAGTGCTTAGAAAAGTAATTTGTCCAAGAGTCAAACGTTTTTCTAACGCTAGAAGGAGTCATACGTTTTTTAGTACTTTGTGCCCACATCAGGTGTCAGCATAATAGGCTCCAAATGAGACGCCATTACTGTGGGCTGATATAAACACAAGTGACCTTGGGAGAACCCTGCTGAGTCACTGGCTGCAGTCCTCCTCCAAGCTGCATATTCATTGGTTGTGTCCGAATACCAAAACTAGCTTATGTACTTAAACATTTAGCAGGTACTGTCTAGTAAAAAGTATGCAGTATGCCACAGCCGCAACGCAGTAGTGGCTCCTGATTGGCTGATTAGGTGGGGCTCAGCTGAGTGCTGATGGATTTTTCCAAATTCAACAGATATGCATCCATTAACCAGCCTGATAATAGCTCATTTTCAATTTGATTAATTTCTCTAAACTCTGAATAGAATATGAACGGAGGTATACAGTGCATTCGGAAAGTATTCATACCCCTTCCCTTTGTCCACATTTTGGTACATTACAGCCTTATTCTAAAATTGATTAAATAAAATGTTTTTCCTCATCAATCTACACACAATAGCCCATAATGACAAAGCGAAAACAGGTTTTTAGAAATGTTTGCAATTTAAAAAAAAACTGAAATACCTTATTTACATTCTGTAAGAATTCAGACCCTTTGCTATGAGACTCGAAATTGAGCTCAATTCAGACCCTTTGCTATGAGACTCGAAATTGAGCTCAGGTGCATCCTGTTTCTACAACTTGGAGTCCACCTGGGATAAATTCAATTGATTGGACATGATTTGAAAAAACCTGTCTATATAAGGTCCCACAGTTGACCGTGCATGTCTGCGCAAAAACCAAGCCATGAGGTTGAAGGAATTACCTGTAGACCTCCGAGACAGAATTGTGTCACGGTTCAGATCTGGGGAAGGAAACCCAAACATTTCTGCAGCATTGAAGGTCGTCCCCAAGAACACAGTGTCCTCTACCATTCAGTTTGGAACCACCAAGACTCTTCTTAGAGCTGGCTGCCCAGCCAAACTGAGCAATCAGAGTGAAGGACCTTGGTCAAGGAGGTGACCAAGATCCCGATGGCCACTCTGACAGAACTCCAGAGTACCTCTATGGAGATGGGAGAACCTTCCATAAGGATAACCATTTGCAAAAAAATTATACAAACCTGTTTTAGATTTGGCATTATGGGGTGTAGATTGATGAGTAAAACATTTTATTTAATCCATTTTAGAATAAGGCTGTAACCTAACAAAATGTGAAAAGGGTATTTTTTTCTTGCCGAATGCGCTGTATAAAAATGTAATCAAATTGCTTAGTACACACACCGAAACTTTTCAAATGTTCAAATCAAAAGACTTGCACAGAAAAACGTGGACAGTCGGGTCCATCGCAAATTCAGAACCGCTGGGCAGCAACACAGCTTAGCAAACTATAGCACTGATCAGAACGAGATCAGAATGAGTGCTAAGGCTTGATCCAAAATGTAATAATTGATTAGGTAGCCTAGCCTACAAAAATAAAACAATCTGTTCAAATCAAAAGGCCTGATTAACATGACATCAATAACGCAGCCACATCCCGAGTCCCTGGTAACAACACATTCATAAATCAAAAGATGGTTTAGTATTTAGTTTAAAAGCTCTGATGATGACCAAAAAACACTTTTCCGTGAGAAAACAAAAATCCACGAAAAAATACTTGTTTTCAAAGATGTAGCCTACGATGCAATACTCGTGATAATTTAAAGGAGAACAAAAACTACTCCGCCTACATTTGAACACCACCGCAGAAGTTCCGGGCATCTTCCCAATTAAGTAGTCTTGATTTGTTTTTGGCTATTTGAAAAGAACTAGGGCTACCACTCCCAGCCCACCTATTCAACTGCATTGTGATGAAGAGCCAAAATGTGTATACATCCTGGCATTTAAACCATACTTGATTATTTAAATGTTGCATACTATTAAACATATTTTCGTGTACTGAGAATGTGTCATACGTGATTGCGTTGTTTCCCGCTATTCGTTGATTTCGGTAGCGCACCCACCTATTTTGTAATTGATCAGCTGTTATCAAAGCCGAAGTGAGTATGATATCCGGGGATTAAAAGTATACTAGATTTTCGAAATGTCGCATACTCAAACGGCCTACTATTTAGGACGCAAGTATGGGTATTCGGACATAACCACTGTCTCAACCCTTACTTTGCTATTCAAGGATTCTAAGTAAATTGCCTGGTTTGTTTTGTCTGAGGACTGTAGTCCGTTTTACATGCCAGACATGTCTTAATTGCAAAATCATTATGTCACCCTCCCCCTTTAGGTTGCGTGACTAGACTGTTTTCTGAGGTCGATCTGGTTTTCAGACAAAGGGAAGCAGAGTTTTATTTTTGACCGCTGGCGCTGGTTTCCTAGATTTGGTTCACAGAGAGTG
The DNA here is from genome assembly GCF_045791955.1 of Oncorhynchus clarkii lewisi. Classification (NCBI taxonomy): domain Eukaryota; kingdom Metazoa; phylum Chordata; class Actinopteri; order Salmoniformes; family Salmonidae; genus Oncorhynchus; species Oncorhynchus clarkii. Next base: position 46,789,644 of record NC_092162.1, read on the forward strand.
TGAATGTGAATGATACCCGTGAGCAGACACAGACAGCTTGTCTATCTCATGACCTACACTAACTCACTGACCACTCAATAACAGGGTCAGGCAGAAACTGAACCCCCTAGTGTCCAGAGTGGTAATGCCAGGATACAGACCAGCAGGCTCTTGAAGGTGGGTTTCATTCCACATCATGCTCTGGATATAGAAGGACTTGGTACTTGTAATGGGGTTTATATTGCTGGCAAAGTAGTATAGCTGTTCATAGAGTACAAAATGACTCAAACTTACTTGACAGTTCTGGAACTTTTTAAGTCCCCTTGTCAGTTGCTTTCGGTGCTTTTAGGTTGCCTCTATGACTTCATAGCATTTGAGTCTGGAGGGCTTCAGTCTCTCTTGTTATAGACATACTGTAGCTTTAAAAAAAAAAACAAGCAGATTGATCTATTAATCATCATGAAGAACAAGACATTCTCTATATTTGCGTGATTTTTTTCATCATCATCATCATCATCATTTGTTTTTATATTGACTACAGATTTGGAGTGTTCTGGTACATTAGTTGGCAGCCACCACAGAGGGGAGTAATTAATCTTAAACAGTGTGCTCATTTATCCCAGTCTGCAGCTGACTGTTTGTTTCTCTGGCACTGGGTGATGGATGGCCTTATTTCTGTACATAAGCACAGCCTTCCTTGTCTCCCACTGAAGAAGCCAGGTAGCTAGACTAGAGGGAGGCCTGCAAGCTGCCACCGCTGCCCTCCATCCACCAAAGATTTATGGCCTGCTGCTTGGTGAAAAATTGCATTTTGTTCAAAGAAGTGAAATGTGATAATCGGTTTTATACAAGTGTTGAACTTGAACAAAAAGTTATGTATAAATAAAACAAAACAAAGGGGTTTCAGATGATGCAGGCATTGTATGTTTTAGGGTTTGAAGTAGAAGCCATTTTAAATCACTGAACCTCTGTTTTAGAGCACACGGTCCTTGATTCCCTGTCATGGAGCTGTGGTCTCTGCGTTCTTACTGATAAACTGGGAGGGTTGACAGTTTAGAAGGACGGGAGAGAATAAACTTAGCTCAAGGTCAAGAGATTCTCCTAGTTTCTGATGATTCATCACACACAGAGATGAACACTGTGTGAGAAAAAGAGAATAGTTTATTAATTGCTCTTTATAAAACACATTAAATATCCAATCTTTAATCATTACACTTCATGAATATTTTCACATGCATCGTTAACTTCGTAATAGGCTAGCTCTGAATCATTTCACAGTTGAAATAAACTCAGTTGAGGAGTTTGTAAGCCCATGATAGGAGTCAAGCTATACGGTCAGTATGCTCACTGAATTGGGCTGCAGTAAGCAGTCAGTGTATCTGATTTGATTGACTGTGTGGTATTCCCCCTCCTCGCTGTACTGTTCTGTACTGCCTATATCAGCAGTGTAAAGGTTGGAGCCAGAGTATCATTATGTAGGGTTGTTTCTGCTGACGGTGAAAGACACCCACTGTCAGCAATCTGTCATGTATTGTAGCCTAGCCTACACAACAACCATCATCCCCTCACCTCCCTCCCACTCTGGGTAACTCTATGGATCAAAACAGCAGCTCGCAGAAACCTCTGTCTAGTACAGTAAGTGTCCATTTAAATCCTGATTAGATAAGAAGGAAAATACACTATATATACAAAAGTATGTGGACACCCTTCAAATTAGTGGATTTGGCTATTTCAGTCATGCCTGTTGCTGACAGGTGTATAACATCGAGCACACAGCCATGCAATCTCCATAGACAAACATTGCCAGTAGAATGGCCTTAATGAAGAGCTCAGTGACTTTCAACGTGACTCCGTCATAGGATGCCAGCTTTCCAACAAGTCAGTTCATCAAATTTCTGCCCTGCTAGAGCTGCCCCAGTCAACTGTAAGTGCTGTTATTGTGAAGTGGAAACGTCTAGGAGCAACAACGGCTCAGCCACATAGTGGTAGGTCACACAAGCTCACAGAATGGGACCGACCAATTGCTGAAGCGTGTAATGTGTAAAAATCGTCAGTCCTCGGTTGCAACACTCACTACCTAGTTCCAAACACTCTAGAGTGATGAATCACGCTTCATCATCTGGCAGTCCGACAGATGACTGTGGGTTTGGTGGATGCCAAGAGAACGCTACCTGCCCCAAAGCATAGTGCCAACTGTAAAGTTTGCGGGAGGAGGAATGATGTGTGGCTGTTTATCATGGTTCAGGCTAGGCCCATTAGTTCCAGTGAAGGGAAGTCTTAATGCTACATTATACAAAGACATTCTCGATGATTCTGTGCTTCTAGCTTTGTGGCAACAGTTTGGCGAAGTCCCTTTCCTGTTTCAGCATGACAATGCCCCTGTGCACATGCACAAAGCGAGGTCCATACAGAAATGTTTTGTCAAGATTGGTGTGGAAGAACTTGACAGGACTGCACAGAGCCCTGGCCTCAACCCCATTGAACACCTTTGGGATGAATTGTAACGTCGACTGCGAGCCAGGCCTAATCCCCCAACACCGGTGCCCGATCTCACTAATGCTCTTGTGACTAAATGGAAGCAAGTCCCCGCAGCAATGTTCCAACATCTAGTGGAAAGCCTTCCCGAAAAGTGGAGGCTGTTGTAGCAGCAAAGGGAGGACCAACTCCGTATTAATGCCAATGATTTTGGAATGAGATGTTCGATGGGCAATTTGTTCATGTAGTGTATGTACGCCTAGGTGCGGATTTGCAAAGGTCATTTTGAATATTAGGATAAACCAATGAAAAAACTCTGGTGGAACAAATACACACTGTTGACTACTGCAGCCACAAAATTATGAAAATGCACTGTTGGAGTTGATTGACAAGTATACATAATCCTTTATATCCTATTAATTGTTTTCTACTCTACCACACTTTATTTCTACTGTACCATAATGCCAACTGGGAAGACTGATATGGAATAATGTAAAAGGAGAGAAAGCTTAACCAGCCACACACAGTCAACATCATTTTTTATTTATCCCTCTCTCGTCCCTCCTTATTTGCTCTCTCAACCCCTTCTTTCTTTGTTTACAACTCTTTTGTCAGCTGTTATCTAAGCGGCTGACTCTCTCCTCGCAACACTGAAAGCTTCAATTCCCTGGCCTATCTGCTGTCTTACTAATCATTTTCCTGGAGAAGACTGCTCTATAAAATGGGCCTGCATCTGCACGTTGGGGTGTCATGCTACGGTCTTCTACAGGATTTAAACCTGGGAAAACACTTAACCTCTGTGAATGAACCTAGCCTGGCCTAAATGGCTTTTATTTTATATGCAGGGGGGACCCTAAGATAGTATTGAATAATTATCTGAAGCATTCAAATTATAGGAATTGCCTGTGTGCAAAACTGAAGCACAGTGCTGAGTCTGTGCAAGGCTTCCAGTTCTACACTCAGTGGTCAGTTTATTAAGTACACCACCCTGTTCACATGAATGGATTGCTCCTACAGACAGTGAGTCACATGGCCGTGGCTTGCTGTATAAAGCAGGCAGACAGGCATCGAGTCATCCAGTTACTGTTTGATTGAACGTTAGAATATGCAATGCGAGTGACCTAAGCAACTTTGAGCATGGTATGATTGTCGGTGCCAGGCGAGATGGATCTAGTATTTCAGAAACAACCGCCCTCCTGGGCTTTTCAGACATGACCGTTTCTAGGGTTTACCGAGAATGGTGCAACAAACAAAAAGCATCCAGTCAGCAGCAGTTCTGTGGGCAAAAACAGCTAGTTGATGAGAGAGGTCGAAGGACAATGGCAAGAATCGTGCAAGCTAACAGGCGGGCCACAAACAGACAAATAATGATGCAGTACAACAGTGGTGTGCAGTACGGCAACTCGGACCACACAACTCGTCGATCCTTGTCATGGATGGGCTATTGCAGTAGACGACCACACTGGGTTCCCCTCCTATCAGCTAAAAACAAGAAGAAGTGGCTCTACTGGGAACGCGATCACCAACACTGAACAATTGAGGAGTGGAAAAACATTGCCTGGTCCGACGAATCCCGGTACCTGTTGTGTCATGCTGATGGCAGAGTCACGATTTGATGTAAGCAGTATGAGTCCATGGACCCGTCCTGCCTGGTGTCAATGTTACAGGCTGGTAGAGGTGGTGTACTGGTGTGGGGAATGTTTTCCTGGTACACGTTAGGTCTCTTGATACCAATTGAGCAACAAATGTTTCCGGCACCTTGTAGAATTCATTTCCCGGAGAATTCAGTCTGGTCTGGAGGCAAAGGGGATTCCGACCCGGTACTAGATGGGAGTACCTAATAAACTAGCTACTGAGTGTATATGTGTAGGCATGTTACTGAAATGTGTACACATCTCCATGTTAAACCCCTGCATTGCAGCAGGCAGCCACAGCCCTTTCTTCAACTACAACCATCCACATCACAATAGAGGGATTACATTTGGACCAGATCTCTCCAGTGTACAACGCTCCACTACACACAAACTCTCTCTCACGTATACACATATGCACACACACACACATCTCCCCATGTTCAAAGCTCCAGAGAGCTTGGGGGCAGCTGAGAGCCTTAAAAATCTCTTCTAAGCCACCACTGCCCCGTGTGAATTCACCCTCCTGGTTTGTGTGGAAACAGTGTAGTTGTGGAGAGTCACGTGTCTGTGAGGGGGAGAGAGAGGGAGAGAGGGTTAGTTAGGAGGAACAGGGGGGATGTTGAGGGGCTCAGCGATGCAAGGGGCTGTCTCTGCTGCTGCACAATAATCTTGTTAAAGAATAGAAAGGCTCTGTATACTTTGATGGTGAGCGACCATCAGCTGTTTTGCTTGTATGTTCCCCCTCTCTGACACAGTGTTCAGTCAGGGAGAAACGGTATTGGAGTGATAAGTGATTACACAGTAGGCTGCTGATTCAGAACACAGATGTGGTGATGTTATGTATGACTTATTACAGCTCCATGTAATAATCACAGTGCAGCCGTCACCGTTGCCACACAGCAAATAAATTAGAATGGAAGTCTATTTCCCTTGCCTCGACTAACCTTTAAGTAAAAGGAAACGGCAATCGTGTTCGACGATGGAATTCTATATGGTGAGATATGATTCATACAGTTCCCTGGCATAACTGGATTAGTATTGAACATAACTCCATTTGACATTAAGACAACTATGTTGGCCAACTCTAAAGATCAAAGAGAAGTATTACTCCTATTTTGACAGTTCATCAAAAGTAAATCTTTCTTCATTTCTGGCTTGGGCCCTGGGAGTCCACCTCTAAATGGTGGTTAAACCCTCCGGAGGCATCCAGCAACCAAAGCAAAGTGAAATTGTCCCGTTTACCAATAGCCAATTAAAGACAATCTCAGGCTCAGGCCCATCGTTGCTTGTTTTTCTCTGGTTTACTGTCTTCCCCAGAGGCTACAAATAGGAGGGACCGATCCAATTATCCTCAGTGGGAAAGAATGAGAAAGCAATCCCCTTTGAAGTGATTGTCTCACAGATCTGCCACATTAGGATTGATTTTGCCAAGATCTGTTGTGGACCAACAACTACCGTAATGTCATCAAGGTGATAGTAGCTGCAAGCAGTCATGGTAACATTGGCCAATGGGTAATATTGTAATGTTTTTATGAGAGAGAGAGAGAGAGAGAGAGAGAGAGAGAGAGAGAGAGAGAGAGAGAGAATAAATCAGCTCCACACATCTTCTCTCGATACTTTGCTCTGCTGCAGCCCATCTTTTCTGTGAAATAATGATTGTTGCCTTTTAGCTAGAGGTCTGAGTATGGTCTGGCCTGAGCAGTGAGCTAATGGTAGGAAATGTTCTTCACCTCTCTGTCACTCAGCACCTGCAGCTAGCCATAAACACCTCAGAGCTCAGACAGTTTCACAAGCGGCTGCGGCACCACCATGGGCCTGGTGTAGAAGGAGGACTGTGTGGCTCAGTCATAACTCACTGTACTGGAACCTGGAGTCCTGAGCAGTCGTCTACGACCCATCAACTCTCTCTGTCAGCAGCAGCACACTGCAGACTGGGGCTGGGCTAGTTGCTTCACTCATACATTTGTGACATCATATTCTGAAAGGTTTTTGTATGTGACTACTGGCCATCTTGTTCTTGATACTTGATACTCTCGCTGCAGTGACAGTGTCCATGTATGCGGGTGACTCAACACTATACACGTCAGCTACTACAGCGACTGAAATGACTGCAACACTCAACAAAGAGCTGCAGTTAGTTTCAGAGTAGGTGGCAAGGAATAAGTTAGCCCTAAATATTTCTAAAACTAAAAGCATTGTATTTGGAACAAACACTCACTAAACCTCAACTAATAAATCATGTGTTGAGATGACTAAATTGCTTGGAGTAACCCTAGATTGTAAACTGTCATGGTCAAAACATATTGATGCAGTAGTAGCTAAGATTGGGAGAAGTCTGTCTATAACAAAGCGATGCTCTTCCTTCTTAACAGCACTATCAACAAGGCAGGTCCTACAGGCCCTAGTTTTGTCGCACCTTGACTACTGTTCAGTCGTCTGGTCAGGTGCCACAAAAAAGGCCTTAGGAAATTGCAATTGGCTCAGAACAGGGCAGCACGGCTGGCCTTTGGAGGTACACAGAGAGCTAATATTAATAATTTGAATGTCAATCTCTCCTGGCTGAAGGAGGAGGAGAGATTGACTTCCTCACTACTGTTATTTATGAAAGGTATTGACATGAAAAATGCACCGAGCTGCCTGTCTAAACTACTGGCACACAGCTCGGACACCCATGCATACCCCACAAGACATGCCACAAGAAGTCTCTTCACAGTCCCCAAGTCCAGAGCAGACTATGGGAGGCACACAGTACTACATAGAACCATGACTACATGGAACTCTATTCCACATTAAGTAACTGATGCAAGCAGTAAAATTAGATTTACAAAAATACTCCTTATTGGACAGTGGGGACTGTGAAGCAACACAAACATAGGCACAGACACATGCATATACACACACACACACACACACACACACACACACACACACACAACACAACACACAATAAAATACACACTATACATACATATGGATTTAGTACTGTAGATATGTGTTAGTGGTGGAGGAGGGGACTGAGGGCACACAGTGTGTTGTGAAATCTGTGAATGTATTGTAATGTTTTTAAAATTGTATAAACTGCCTTAATTTTGCTGGACCCCAGGAAGAGTAGCTGCTGCTTTGACAGCAGCTAATGGGGATCCATAATAAATACAAATACAGGAAGAGAGACAATGGAGTGATGACTAAGCAAATATTTAACATCATTATTTTCTCAAGACTGCACAGAATTAGACTGAATAAGATGCCCCTTTGGATGGCTTTATGATGCACCTAGGGCAATTAAATCCTACGAATCATGAAATGAATTGTTAAGCGAAATAGTGGAGGAAAATAGACCATGAATGAAAGACTCTCCAAGGTCTTTAAAATGCTGATGTGGCTGATTGACTATTCATTGAGACAGATCTTCTGATGGATCTTCTGATGGCTGAAAATGTACACAAAGGGCCAATGTTATGCCACACATATCCTGTGTACAATAGATGTTTCTTTCACTGCATCCTGACGGTTTTTACATGATTCTGACACTTTTCCCTTTTCAATGTATGGAACCCACTTACATTAATAACAAAGTGGGTCAGCTTGTGCTTCTTAGGAACTAATCAATCATTCCAAGTGTTCCTGGAATCTTGCATCGACAGTTCCAACAAGTCATAAGAAATATGTGTCTGTGTGAATAGCTCTGGGTTTTTGGGTTTATAATTAAACCCAGGCCCAGAGAACATGCCCATTCAGGTTTACACTCAATGCCAAATATCTGTCCCCTTCTGGCTCTGGAGAGTTGTAGGAGAACCCATTATTAAATGTCAGAGCTCTGTCCAAAAACCTAAGAGCTGGAGAGGCTTTGTTGGGAATCTTCCCCACTTGCCTGTTGTCTCAACTAGATTAGGGGATTAATGGAACAATCACTTACTGTAGCTCTATCCAAAAACCACACAGAGACGTTGAGCATACGTTCAGTACATGCAGTTGAAATAATGTGTGTGCATATGAGTGTGACTGTGCATGCTTGCTTCCGTACATACTTGCTTCAGTGCATTTATTAGTGCGAGTACGTCATCAGCCCACTAAAATATTTGTGCACGACTAATGTAGTTAATTATACAGTGGACAGAAAAGTGTCTCTCACCAGTTGGGATCGTGAAGGGCATAGTAACATGAATAACATTTGAATGTTTCTTATTAGAAAATGGGTGTTTATTGTTAGAAAAGTCCAGGTAGACCCTCTCTGTTTCAGTCAGCTTTCTTCTGTGTGGTGCCTAATGAAAATGACCCTGTGCCCTCCATTTGGTGTGTAGGCTTCTGTTCTGGGCCAGGCTGGGTTGTATTGGGCTGTTGTTGCTGAGTCTGTGGCAAAGGATCTGTGGGGGTGGGGAGGTGGGAGGAATAGCCATAACAGGGCTATCTTGGTCCTAACCTGCCAATCACAAGCCTCCTCAGCGATACCACCAGGAAATAATTCTGCATTACATTAATTCAATAAATGCAGAGCTGTAATAAGAGGAAGGAGAAGCTTCCAGCAACAGCAAGCACTCATTATTCTGCCTCTTTGTACCAGAGTGGCCTCCAAGCATACATCAGCATGCCCTATGTGGGACTGAGACAACTGTCAGAACCTCTTACCAAGCATACAAGTTGATTTAGGTTGCTTAACAGTTCCAGAGGGTATGCAGTCCAAATATGGGGGAGCAATATGTGAAATACATATATTTTTAGGTAACCCTTTGCACTCAGTTGCTACTGTGAGTTGCTACTCAGTTGCACAGTTGCTACTGTGTAGTTATACTGCCATTACTAAAGTAACACCATTTCATTAATTGCTATGGTAATTGCTTTGTGATAAACAGTTGGGCAGTTTTGGGGGAATCTCCATCATATTGTGACAGTAGAATGTGGTGAGGGGGATTGTAATCATCTGATTCAGATATGGACCATACTGAGCAGATAGACACACTGAATGTCCTGCCACTTAGCCTGTCACACACCCAGATACTTCAGAGAGTGTTTCATATTTTACCCAGTACCAGAATGGAGCTGTCCAGGGCTGAAACAGACATTTGATGCTTCAATGAGATTTCACTCTACTCTACTCTTCACACTACTTTAATACAGGGGTAGGCAACTAAATTCAGCCACGGGACGATTTTTGTCGGAGCAGATGGTCGGGGGGTGGGGGGGGGGGAGCGGAACATAGTCTAAAAAGAGATTTGTATTGGAATTTGTAAATATTTTCATATCTTGATTACATTGAGGCATGATCACATATATTATTTTATTTTGTTTGTGGGAATACTTGGGAACAGATTTCCTAAATTAAACAACATTTTTGCTGGATTTCTGGTGATTTTACTATCAATTATTTAAAATTTTGTCTACTAAAAACTTTGAAGGGCCCCAAAAAATCCTTGCAGTCAGGTTTTGGTCCGCCGGCCGCTTGTTGTTGACCTCTGCTATAATTTAACTGTGTCATTATTTTCATGTTTCATTTCTAGATCTGCTTGAATAAGACAACACTCTCATTGTGATCGTGTGGCTACCTATCAAGATTTGGCTGTGAGTATCTGGCTAAGAGGGCAGAATATTGGCATAAAAAGTGTATTTTTCAAAGCTGTAAATCTTTAATAAGGGCATATCTGGTGGACTGAACTCACCAGAAGGGTTGCTTAGTGGGAGAGAGAAGAGAGAGTAAAAGAGAGAGGGGATATAGAAGGAGCAAGGGACAGAAACTATTTATTGAGTGCAGTCCTTCCTCAAGATGTAGCCGTCACTTCTATCGCTGTAATTGGTCCTGGCCTCTTTAACCAGAGACAGTTCACTGCACAAACATCGTTACATGCTGCCTTCCCCTCTATTCAAACCTCCCTCAGAAAGATCATAATTTCTGTTAATTTCAGGAAGCCTCCACTAGTTTCTAGTCTTTAGTCTCTGCTGTAGGCTACACTGTGGGCATTGACCAGTCTTTGACTGGCCACAGTGTGCCAACTGCCAATGTCACCTGACATAGCATTCTGATCAAGTCGGGGCAAACCATTGAACTGACTGAACCAGTCGATGTAATTGATTAATGAATTACTTATCTTTACTAGAGAATGACTGATCAATTGGTCTTGACATAGAGTATTAATCAGTTAAACAGTTTCCTACACTGTGTCAATGCAAATTATGATGTTCCCTTTAGGAGCAACCATATACATTGCATTCGGAAAGTATTCAGACCACTTGACTTTTTCCACATTTGTTACGTTGCAGCCTTACTCTAAAATCAATCTACATACAATACCCCATAATGACAAAGCAAAAACAGGTTTTTAGAAATTTTTGCAAATCAAAAATACAAAAATGAAATGTCATTTTTTAAATTATTTTTTATTAGGATCCCCATTAGCTAACGTCATAACGCTAGCTAATCTTCCTGGGGTCCAACACCAATTAACCAGACATTACAAACAACCACAATCAAGACTTCACAAACGTTCAACAAATAGACAATACAGATAATTAAAATACCTGACAGGAAGCACATTTAACATTCAGTTGATGCTTTCCATTTGCTGTCCAGTCATATGGTCTATCACATTAGATGCTCTTTTATTTTTTTTATTGAAGGTGGATTTACATTTTACCTGAAAAATATGGATTGGTAAAAAGTTCCATTCAGCTATAGGTCTATATAAGACTGTAGATTTAAGGCGATTTGTCCTTGGCTTGAGTTGTTTTAGCTGCCCTGAATTTGCCTGTCTGGTTTGGTGGGTATGCGTGTTGCTAGTATGTACTAATTGGACTGAAAAATACTGTTTTTTTTTTAAATATAACATTCCTAAAGAAAATCAGAAGACTAGATAGGAATTTGTTTTTAACGTGAAGCAATGAAAGATTCTGATGCATTTGAATAATATTAATTTGGTTAGAGCAATGAAGAGATATTCTGGCAGCCCTGTTTTGAGCCATTTGGAGCTTTTTCATATCTTTCTTTGCTGCAGATGACCATATAACCAGACAGTACTCTAACAGTGCTAGATGTTACATACTCTGAACAGCAAGAAAATTCCCTTACCCATCTTAATAACAATATTACCTATGACACCCAGTAGTTTTTTTTTTTCACTTGCTCTACATGTATTCTATTCATTCCCTTAGATTCCCTTACCCATCTTAATAACAATATTATCTATGACACCCAGTAGTTTTTTTTTCTTCACTTGCTCTACATGTATTCTATTCATCGACAAATTAAATTGGGGGTCATCAGCAGGCATATATCTTGAACCAAATACAATACATTTACTTTTAGAAATGTTCATCACCAATTCATCACCAATTTCATATCAACCCACTCAGACACCATTCTTAGTTCACTGCTCAGTACATCTGTTAGCTCAGATTCTGATGCTGCACTAGACATTGTTGAGTCATCAGCATACATGACCACTCTTGCTTTGTTCATTACTGAAGGTAAATTATTAGTAAAGATAGAGTAGAGCAGTGGGCCTAGGAGGCTTCCTTGAGGACCACCACAATGTATATCTTTACTATTTGAAAAGCTACCATTAAAGAACACTTTTTGCCTTCTCCTGGATAGATAGCTTTCCATCCAGGATAGAGTTGCATCCTTAAAACCATAGCACAGGCAGCAAGCTTATAGGATGACTATTACGACCAGTGAATGTAGATTTATTCTCCTTTTTGTATCCAGATTTTTTATCCTTAGATAGTGGAATAACCTTTGACTCTTTCTAGATTTCTGGGCACACTCCATACATCAAGCACTTATTAAAAATATGAGCGATTGGTGTAGATACAGTATTTGGCTAGCTGTAACTATAAGCAATTTGGCATCTAGATTATCTGTTCCATGCGACTTGTTATCCGAAAGAGACAACAGCATTCTTGCTACCTCTTCCCTTTTTACTTGATGAAATTTGAACCTGTCACGGTCGTCGTTGGAAATATATGGGACCAACGTGCAGCGTGATCTGGGTTCCACATCTTTATTTGTGAAACGTACAAAAACAATAAACAGCAAACGAAACGTGCAGCAAATGCAGTGCTCACAGGCAACTACACAGAAACAAGATCCCAAAAAACACAGCGGGGAAATGGCTGCCTAAATATGATCTCCAATCAGAGGCAACGATAAACAGCTGCCTCTGATTGGGAACCATACCAGGCCAACATAGAAATAAATGCACTAGATCACCCACCCCAGTCACACCCCGACCTAACCAAAATATAGAATAAAAAGGCTCTCTATGCTCAGGGCTTGACAGAACCTGCATTGCCTCTCCTTCATGATACAATATTCTATAAGGGTATATGACATGGAGCCATCAGTTTGAATCATAGCATTCCTCAACTTGTCCACTTTGCCTGTAAAATATTCATTAAAGTAGTTTGCGATATCGTGTGGTTTTGTAATAAATATACCCTCTGATTCAACAAAAGAGGCAGACATGTTTGAATTCCTACCCATAATAGTGTTCAACGTTCTCCACAGCTTTTTCCCATCACCCTTTACTTCATCAATGTTGTGCTTATAGAAACCCTTCTTTCCTTTGTTTAGCTTGGTCACAAGATTTCTTAATTTACTATAGCTTTGCTTATCAAACTAAGTACCCGATTTATCTGCTACTTTTTTGGTATCATAATGTTGAATCATTAAATTTCTCAGCTCATCATCAGTCCATGGGGCACCATTTGACCTCACAGTGCATTTTCTTAAAGGGGTGTGCTTATCAGCTATACTCATAAATCATTTCATAAACAAACTTAGTGACATTTCAGGATCATCCTTACTACACACTTCTAACCGTTGCGCATTCTTAATCTCATCAACAAATGAGTCCTGATTGAACTCTCTGTAGGACCTGCGGTAGATTATTTTAGGGCCAGCCTTTGGTATTTTAGTTTTTCTAGTGAGTGCAACCAAGTTATGATCACTGTAACCTAGTGCCACTGATACAGCTTTAGAACAATGTTCAGCCATGTTAGTGAAAATGCGATCGATACAAGTTGATGATGTAATACCAGACCTATTAGTGAACGTTCTGGTTGGTAATGTCATAACTTGGGTTAGGTTACATACATTGGCAACATAAATAACTTTCTTTGTCTTTGGACAGTTTGTATTCAAAAAATCAATATTCATATCTCCCCAAAAATATATTTCCCTATTTTCATTCAACATTTTGCAAATTGCAGCACCTTTGGCAGTGAAGTCTTCTTGGGTGTGACGCTACAAGCTTGGCACACCTGTATTTGGGAAGTTTCTCCCATTCTTCTCTGCAGATCCTCTCAAGCTCTGTCAGGTTGGTCTCCCCAGAGATGTTCGATTTGGGTTCAAGTCCGGGCTCTGGCTGGGCCACTCAAGGACATTCAGAGACTTGTCCTGAAGCCACTCCTGCGTTGTCTTGGCTGTGTGCTGGGGTCGTCGTCCTGTTTGAAGGTGAACCTTCGCCCCGGTCTGAGGTCCAACAAAATTTGAAAAGTTTTGTCTGAATAGGGATCTGAATACTTTCCGAATTCACTGTCTTTCCCCTGTGATATGTGTTGGGAAGGCTATTCTGAAAATATAGTTAATCTACACTTAAGCTACCCTTAAGAAAAATATAGTTTATTAACTAAAGTTACTTTGAAAATGTAGTTCACTGCATCCAAACTACTTTGTGAAAGATTATCATATCTAAATCTGATATGAGGAGGGGGTGCATGGAGGGGGTGTTGTGGGATTATTTAAGATACTCTTTGAAGAGGAAGTGTTTCAGATGTTTTCAGAAGAAGGAGGGCCAAGAGACCAGAGGTGGCAGAACGGAGTACTCGGTTGGGGTATAGGGTTTGAGCAGAGCCTGAACGTAGGTAGCGGCAGTTCTTCTTGCTGCTCGTTAGGCAAGTACCATGGCCTTGTAGTGGATGCGAACTTCGACTGGACGCCAGTGGAGTGTGTGGAGGAGTGGGGAGACATGGGAGAAATTGGAAAGGTTGAACACCAGGCAGGCTGCAGCGTTCTGGATAAATCGCAGGGGTGTGATGACACAAGCGAGAATCCCAGAGTTCGGTAGTCCAGACGGGAGATGACAAGTGCCTGCATTAGGACCTGCGCCGCTTCCTTTGTGAGGTAGGGTAGTACTCTACAGATGTTGCAGAGCATGAACCTGCAGGAGCGAGTCACTGCTTTGATGTTTGCAGAGAACGACAAGGTGTTGTCCAGGGTCACGGCAAGGTTCTTTGCAATCTGGGAGAGGGACACTGTGGTAAGCACAATATAATTCACATCAGTTCCTATCTCACGGGCATAGCAGTAGTGTTATTATGTCACTTCATCAACAGAGCAGGTTTTTATATGGTAGTGTCTAAAGTTACCTCATCATAGTAGGTATTTATAGTATATATTATTTTATCTCGTTAGCATAGCAGGTATTTATATAGGAGTGTTCATGTTACCCCAGAAACATAGCAGGTATTTATATAGGAGTGTTCATGTTACCCCATAAACATAGCAGGTATTTATATAGGAGTGTTCATGTTACCCCAGAAACATAGCAGGTATTTATATAGGAGTGTTCATGTTACCCCAGAAACATAGCAGGTATTTATATAGGAGTGTTCATGTTACCCCAGAAGCGCAGAGTATCTTGAGGGGTACTTACTTGTAATTAATGTTTACTTATATAGTACATTACCCATCCTGACAACCTGCCCCTCATTTAATGGCTTCCCGATGTTCCATCCAAGTGGGAGGATAAACTGACTAGTACACCACAGAGTACATGATATATCTGCATTAATGTAATTAGACTCCAGAGACCTTTATTGCAGATTTGTGTCAGTGTCACGTGGTTTGTGCACGTGCATGTTACACCTCTGTAATTACATACTGCAATTACTACCAGTTGCATGTAGTTATTACAGGTTAACTATGAATTATTGCAATTATTACAATACTTGTTATAATTACATATGTAATTAGACTGTAATAAGGACCCCTTAAAAGGAAGTGTTACCAAAACCCTGTATGTGCATTGAATATGTATTAGGTAATGTATAATATCTGTAATGTTATTGATTTTCTATTGCTATGGCTCGAGCCAGGCATGTGCCATCACCAATCAATCAGATCGTGTTCTCTCTCGGTCTCGGTCTCTGTCTCTCTCCACTGCACAAGGATTCTGTCCATTCAGCACCCCACAATGTGAATTAGCACTAGTATGCACAGGAATAATGTAACAGTGACATTTTGGAAATAACAGAGCTTCATGTCATTTTTTAAAATCTCAGTCGGGCTTTAAACTTACTCTTGAAAGTTGTAATAGTAGAATGCACAAGGTGCAATTTTGAAATTAAGTAGTGCATCATCAGCTCCTTTTGTCATGTTAGTCATGCTCCCCAATGCTCCCGGGGGCTCCCAAGTAGCGCAGCGGTCTAAGGCACTGCATCTCAGTGTAAGAAGTGTCATTACAGTCCCTGGTTCGAATCCATCCTGAATCGCATCCCGCCGTGATTGGGAATCCCATAGGGCAGCGCACAATTGTCCCAGCGTCGTCCGGGTTTACCGGGGTTGGCCATCATTGTAAATAAGAAATTGTTCTTAACTGACTTGCCTAGTTAAATAAAGGTTAAATAAAACATGTAAATTCCGGATGGTAGGCCCCAAATGAAAATGTTTCTGAACCCCTGCTCTAGGTGAAAGTGTTCCCTTCCGTCTCATCATGCCAGATTCAAAGTGGGCCAACCACAGCTGAAAGGCACCTTGTTTTGTTTGGAAGATGGGTATACAGCAGAGAGAGAGAATTTCCTAAAAAAAAAGAGAGAAAGGGTAACGTGATAATATATAATTCAAAAATCATGTTAAACACTATTTTTGCACACTGTCATGACTTGCCCTGTTGGTTGAGGATTATAGGTGCCATATTTTCCCCCCCCCCCCCCCTCTCTCTCCCCCCACCAGTTTTATGACCGGTCATAAATATAGTCCAAGCGGTTGGAGTGGTCTGTGGGCACTTAAAGAACAATTATGTCAGATCAGTTTTGTTTTGGGATCCCATGAAGGACAGTATAACAACATAACTGTATCTCTGAATGTGTATATTTCCCAGTGATGAGATTCACATCCAAATGTTGGGGAACTGATAGGATTAAATATGAAACTATTTGTGAGAAGATGTAATGTGATGTTAGCCTTCTAAATGAGAGAATTGTTTTTCATATGAAGTCTTAACCAAGTCAGTGGCCACACCCATGTGAGCACAGGCATTATGTCGGCGACTCAGACTGCATAAAATCCACTTCTGACAAAATGTACATTAGACCAAGCAGGGGAACGGTGTTGAACCGGACGTCACGAATGGTTAGACTCCACCAGACCAGCTTCGTGCAGCGCCAGCTATACATGTTGAAATGGTGAAGGAAACTACAAGACTACACATTCACAGTCTACAGCTTTATATGTAAAATAGTCTAGGAAACTCGACCGAAGACGAGAAAATAACAATTTCATCTCACCACTATAGATTCCTCTAAAGTATATATTCTAACGAAATGAGCCCGAGAACCACCAGGTGGTACTTTGAAAAGATCCATTCGAAAGAACATTTCCCTTTCCAACGACCATTGGTACGTCTGGATGATCTGCTCAAACAGACACAACCAGAGACTTTCTGTCAAATTACTCCCCAGACGGACCACCAATTTCAACAGAGAGACAACAATGGCATACAATCGTAAATATATACATTGCAATTATTTTCAAATGAGCGGCCGTTCATGTGCAAAGTATTAGCATTTCCATGAGCATAGTTATCAGCGTGTATGTTAGTGAAGGCCTTTGTCTTTTCACCTGCTCTTTCTTACATGCCCCTCCCTTTTCATTTTGTGTAACAAGCCGTCATATCGGTTTAGTCCACTAGGGACTTTTCATTGCAGTATATAGTAATCAATGAGTAACCTATTCTGTTTGTGTTTATGTAATTCTGTGTGATTATTTAGTTAGTTAGTAAATAAATAATTAAGCCAATTTGAATATCACTGATTTATCATTGATGCTAGGGTTCGTGCAAATATCCAAGGATTTTGCGATGTTCAGAATGAGACTGATAGATGGTAAAAAAACAGTTAATTAATGACTGATTGATGACTGAAATGTAAGAGATATTTATATCTTTAGGAGTTCATTCGGAAAACACTAACTCGTTAAATAAACTTTTTGCGTGGTGCCCCAAGTTTGCTGATGAGTTAATTGTTACATGAGTAATTTAATCATCATATAATTAAACATAGCTAATCGATTTGATAAAACAATCGTCATCACATTAATGATAGCCAAAGATACGACAACATAGTGAGTCCATGCAACTTATTATGTGACTTGTTAAGCTAGATGTGTACTATTTAGGATTGCCATAACAAAGGGGTTGAATACTTATTGACTCAAGACATTTCAGCTTTTCACTTGTAATTAATTTGTAAAAATGTCTAAAAACATAATTCCACTTTGACATTATGGGGCCAGTGACACAAAATCTGAATTTGATCCATTTAATATTCAGGATGTAACACAACACAATGTGGAAAAAGTTGTGGGCTGTGAATACTTTCTGAAGGCTCTGTATATGTTTAAGATGAAATACTGCGATTTTATTGCAATTTGATGTTCCAAACATATTGCTCAATATATGTCTGTTGCAAAGAGATGAGAGAGCATGAAAATGTTCGTTTTGATCAGTCATATTGGATCACTCTTTAAAAGTAAGATGGAGAACAAGCTATAGGATGAAAAATAACAGCGTTTTGACTAGCGCCAGCAAAAAATACATGGATTTAAAGTATTGCGATAGGTAACTGTAAAAAATGTTTTCCCTCCCATCACTAGTATTTTCTAATCTGTTCCATTTCAGTCATTCCAGTACATCAGGAGCACATGTGCACATCATTTGAAACATCTAGGTGCACGCAAAGAAATGTAGGAGCAAAATTAAAAATATTTGAGAAATTAAAGCTAGAATTTGTACATTTTTCTAGGTGTACTTGTGCTCCTAAATATAAATTCCAGATTGCACAGCAAAATATTTAGGCGCATATGTGAGTAAAATGGTCACACTGTAGAGCCCTGTACATGGCAAATCACTGTGACAGACTCAGTGAATTGACTCATAATTATTGGATCATTTCCAAGCCCGGCCTAGTAACCATCTATTAAGCATGGAATTGAAATGACTATTGTCAGGTCTTGCAGGAGCAGAGAACAAATTACACTTGCTCTTGTTTCTCCAGGCCTGAGTTGTGAAATTGAGAAAGGCCATCCCTCTCTGTTTCGTTCCCACTGATTGAGGCCTTATTGATTTCATTTTGGAGTGCTCATCGGTGGCCACTTAGGAGGCAGTTTCCCTTATGGGAAGATGATAATTTTCCGTGACACACTATAAAAAGCCCAGAGGGCTCTGAATTGTCTGGCTCAGCAAAGGTCCTACCGTACAGAGGCGCCATCATATACTATTTTAAAAAATGGTGCAAAAGAGGACAAATACATGGACTGTGCCAGTACTAAGACAACCCAAATGAAGGTCTGAAACAGTAAGCTAAGGAAAGAAATCCATAAGAAAGCTAGTGTGTTTGCAATGTTTTGGACTACCTCTATCTTTAGTGTCCTGTTGGTTTTGATGCACCTATGAAATTACTACTGCTGTTATGATTGTTATGACTACATCAACCAGTACTGCTACAGTAATACATAAATGATATTGTAGGGCTACTGCTGCTGCCACAGTGATTACTGTAATCCATCTTTGCTTTTGTCACAGCAGTTTGGAAAAGGTGTGGCAAGGAAAGGTTTAGTCAGCGAGACCCACTGCTGATTCACAGCTTCTGTCAATCTCTTTATAGCTACTTGTGAGATGCCAGCTGGATTTGAGCCCTTACAGAAAATATGAACTACAGTTAAGTTAACATTGTTCCATGCATCCATGACAGTAACATTTCTGCTGCAAAGACTTGAGTGAGTGAGTGAGTGAGTGAGTGTGTGTGTGTGTGTCTGTGTGTCTGTGTGTGTGTGCGCGT
The DNA here is from genome assembly GCF_045791955.1 of Oncorhynchus clarkii lewisi. Classification (NCBI taxonomy): domain Eukaryota; kingdom Metazoa; phylum Chordata; class Actinopteri; order Salmoniformes; family Salmonidae; genus Oncorhynchus; species Oncorhynchus clarkii. The sequence goes on from NC_092162.1 coordinate 46,808,780, forward strand.
GTGTGTGTGCGTGCGTGTGTGTGTGTGCGTGCGTGTGACAGTGGACCAACATTAGTCATGTACTGTTGCTGTAGCGTAAACATGCCATACTCCCAGCTTCAAAGAGCCTAGTGAGCATCTGAAAGAGAATCTCTCAGCAGTCACTCATTCAGTGTCAAACTGCCTCTTCTGGCTGCAGTGTGTGTGCCACAGAATGCTTTCTCTATTCTTCCTCTGTTCTCTCACTCTACCTTACATCCATTTTTACAGACTCTTACTCTCCCCATTGGCTCTTTTTTTACCCCCATCCTGTTCTCATGTTGTCTTTTTCCTCCTTTTCCTTTCCTGACAGCTAAACTCTGTATCGTTCCCCGAGCTGCTAGACTCTGTAGAATTCCCAGAGGTCTTGGGTGGGGTTTGTTTCAAATGCCGCTAGGTTCTTGATGTGGGTTTGACAGTATTGCATATTGATTCTCTCGGGTTGCCCTTCAGTGTTGGAGCAGGGCGGCAGAGAGGAGTGCTGCATACAGCACAGGGTGAGCAGCATCTCAAATCAGGAGGCTGAGTGAGTGAGAGAGAGAGAGAGAGAGAGAGAGAGAGAGAGCGCTGGAGTGGAGGGAGGGGGTGGAAGATGCGTGGGAGAGGAGAGAGGGAAAAGGAGGGGGGATTCACTCAGTGGGGGAAGCAAAGAAAAGGCACAGAGAGGAGGGAGAGAGGAGGGAGAAGAGAGAGAGAGATGAGAGAGAGGAGGAGGGGATTGAGAGAAGGAAGGGTGGGGGTTGTGAGAGAGAGAGAATGTGTGTGTGTGTGTACGTTCATGTGTGTGTGTGTACAGGAGAGTGAGTACTGCTGCAGCAGGAACAGTGAGAGGAAGACTGCAGTTTCTTGGGCTGATGGGCGAGCGATCGAGGGACGTTATTAAGGCACTGTTACATTAACCCTTAAGTGCCTCTCTGGTGAATGGGTTGGCCCATCCATTGTGGATAATAGGATCAAGGAGATTGCTCTGGTAAGGTGTATTCTAACCTTTCTTCCCTGCCCTTCTTTATGGGGGAATATTGAAGAATATGCAATGGAAAGGAGTGATATTTGTGAAGTGAAACTAAATGCCGCTGTCCGGTGCTGAAACTGTACTGTAGGGAAACTCAGTTGGTGCTGGAGGTTGCACTGTGACTCGATGGATCTGATCTCTGCCTGCATTACACAGTTGGAGAATATTGGTGAAGGGATGTGTATTCTTTGCTTTGCATGTTCTTTTCTAGTGCATACTGTATATGCCTTTATGACAAGCTCGATCTTACATCTTGTGACATTTGTAGATTCTAAAATATTGTGAAATTATGTCATTTACAAACCTCTTAGCTCCTTGTTTTATCTCAGTTTGTACTGTGACCAATTGCAGTTCTGGCTTGAGATATTTTATATATATATTTTTTAATATGTTATATTTTGCTTTAGGGACTTTGAATGAACACTATGGTTGTGAATATAGAGTAAGTCACTCTCATTGGCCATGGCTCATTTAGCCTGGGTGGTTCTGTGTGTAGTGTAGTGGAGTAGCTACCTATTTTCCTGGAACATTTCCAGGAGGCAGCCCTGCTGACAGCTGCTTTGTTTATCCCACCAGTGTCTATTAACACTTCACCCTGTCCTGCACTGTCAGGAACCAGAACGTGGTGCAGCTACAAACACACAGCACCCCGCCTAACAAACACCAGTCTATTGCACTGTCTGTACCTGTTCTATCCTAGGACAGGAGCCTAGGGTGTATCATGCACTCAAATAGACTGTGTGTAGGCTAAGACAGGACAGAGGAGGAGCAGATAAGACGGAGGCTGACAGATATGCTGAGCAGTATGGAGAGAGGAGACCGAAGAGGGGCCATGGGGGTTTTATGAAGTGCTGTAGGATGCTTCTTTTTTTTTACTATGTGTAATGTGGGATGTGTAGCCAGCGCAGGCCGGCAGGCAGAGCTGTGAGGGGACAGTTCCAAGGACAAAGCCCTGGCTATCTGGGGCTGGTCACTTCACACCTCGACAGTGCTGCTGACTCGCATTGTTTGGCTCGGCTCTGCAGCAGCCTGCCCATACATAGTCAGGACAGTAAACTGATGGAGTTCTGCATCAGACCGAAGGATATGGATTATTTCATACAGCTTTTTCATATGAAAATATCACAAAGTGCCTTTGAATCAGGATACATGTATTTGTTGGTAGTTGTATATGTTATTGAGATGAGAGCCACAAATATTCATTGTTGTTACATGGTCATTTGAATCAAGCGTGTAAGTATTTCCGCCATTCCATCGGAAGTGGAAGTGAAGCGTCTTACGTACTGTAGATTACAGTCTCTGCCCTCCACCAGGCTCTGTGTCCTGAGGTGACTTCCTGAAATGCAAACCAACCAACCACATTGATCCTGTCCACAGAGTCTCAGTCTCTGCTGTTGTACCACTCACACTCAGCTAATCAATTTCAGGGGTCGGAGTGGTCACATGACTATCACAGTATGACACCACAATGCAAAGGGTGCCTAAGAATAGTTGAAAATTACTAACTACACAATAATTTATCTAGTGTGTATTTACGTTCAACTTGTACTTGCAATACATCTCATATGAAAACAAAAAGGCACCCTCATGGCCTGAAATCCATCATTGACTGAAATCCATAGCACCGGTAGAACAACACCATTCGCTTTCTGATTGCGGCAAAGAATTGCTTTAAAATGATCTAGATTGTGGACTGTTGGAAGATAACGTTCTTCAGCCTCCAACACGTTTATATCTCAGCCTGACGAATCCCTTGGTGGCTTTTCAAGTCCACCAGCTTTGGTTTTTGTCAGCCTCCACCATGAATTGACAGCTGGTGTCCCACTAAAATACACTTAGAATAGAGCCTCATTTGAACTACTCTGTGTGTCCTGTCCTCCTTTCCCACAGTGTACATACAGTGTCCACCGGAGTGTCCATTTTGCTCTCATCTCAAGAGCTCCTGCAGCTGTTTTGTAAAGAAACAGCCCAGTACTGCAAGTGACAGCTTTCAGATACTTGTCGCTTCCCTAATAATTTCCTGGGTGGAATCAATCATGATTTTTGTATTCATTCGTGAGTGATTGCCTATTTTGTATGTGGGTTATTGTGTGTAATTCTTGAGTTGTAATGCATACTTCCTCATTCTTCATGATTCCTGTGCTTTACCCAGCACAGTCTTAGAGTCGGTTCATTAGGTATGGACTTGTTTGTTACGAGAAACGAGGGATAATACTATTTCTCCCTTCACCACGGCTCTAATATACGAACGACTAGCAACATAAAGCAGATCATGGGAACTTTATATATTTTAGTTGATACGAGACTAAAGGATGTTTCTCAAAGGCTGAACCCAGAGCATTCATTTTTTATTTGTTCTCTACTAACAATCTCTCAAGGTCCAAATTCCGTTTGCAGATTGCAGAGCTACCAGCTATCAGAGGTCAAATGAATGCATATGATTAGTATTTGTAACTCTTTCATCTGATACGTCAACCCAACAATAACAACATTTGTGAATGCTCAGCTGTCCACCTTTTCATGCCAGCCAGGTGAAGGTGAGAGAGTGATAGAGGCGGTCTGGCCTCGTGATGTTGTGCTGCCTGCCAGGCAGATGGGTCAGAGAGAGGCAGAGTGGACGGTCCAGGCCCTGTCATCAATCCCAACCTTCTGCCAACCGCCATGCTGCTGACAAGGCATTTTCAACACTCTTTAATCTGCAGAGGTGAAAGATAAGCAGCATGCCGCTTTTAGATCTGCAGATAGCTTTGGGTTGTTGTTGTTGTCCGGAAGTTACTTGGGCTAGATAATAAGTCGTATATTTACCGAGTAGAAGGGGACTGAATCTCTCTGCCAATGACAACGAGGGTTAGAGATTTCCAATTATTCTCTTGATTAATAATGTGTTATCATTATGTTTGGACAACATGGTTATTATTCCAGGTCTCTCAAACATGGTCTCATAAGATTTCCTTTATAAAACGTGACTCGGAATGTCATCCAGTAACTGACACAGAAACCTTGGGTTATCGTTGCAGGAGCATCCATTGTGTTTGCCCTCCATTTTGAAACAAGAGGCTGTTGGGATCCCAATAGATGTCGTCCTATCTGCATTGCTGCAGAAGCCCGGCTCTTTCTCTGTTTTCACTACAGCTTCACATGCAGATTGGCTCACTATCTCTGTGGCAGTATGATTAATCGGCCTATCTGGGGACAGGCTGGGGAATGGGGTTGGGGGAGGGGAAGAGAAAGACATGGGACTGTAAATGATCCCAGCCCAGGCCTCATACGGCATTCAAACAGCAACCCTGACCCTGAGTATTCTGAACGACCCCTCAGATAATAGCTGAGTCACAATCAGCTGCAGGTAGGAGTTAGCTACCATTGTTTTATCCACGCCAGACAGTTTGTAAATTCTTCCTGTGGGACTGTCAGGACACAATGTTAAATGTTAGAGAAAGCTTTTCTTTGGTTCAGTTCAAACAGATCATCCACAAGGCTTTTCTTTTACTTGGAAGTGGTTTTGTGACAATTGAAGTTGAAGTGACATGAGGGAAAGAAATTATACAAGCTATCGACCGTGAAAAGACTTGGATTGCACTGTATTGCAGGTGGATTGAACTTTAGCCGGACTGCCAGGTGTCCACAATACATTTCATACATTTCACAGCAGGGTTTTGTGTTCATGCGTGCGTGTTTGTTTGTGTGTGTGTGTGACTCCATGTCCCTGTACATGTCCTCTCCTAAGGGACTGCTCAAGCAGAGCTGATGACAAAGTAGTGGTGATCAATGGCTGTATGAATGTGCAAATGTCACCCTCCCTGGTTATATGGCATTAAGCTGGAGAGATCCCTGTCTGTACAGGAATGGGAGAATTGGGGATGGGGAAGAATGTTCTTACCTACTGTAGGCATTGGTGTGGAAACCTGATAAGCTGAACCCTTTCCAGACCTGGTGCATTACTGAATGTCTTCTTGCTATCAAATATTTGTCTAATGCCCAGAGATTAGATTCCTCATTTTATATCTTTCAGAGTAAAGATCACAACCCAATGGCATGCTGTATTCCTGATCCTAAACTAATGTACTCTGATGTGGTCTTTGAGACGGGTTAACACTAGTAGACAGGCATGCCTTTGGGTTTGATGAGACAGGGCTAGGGCTGCAATGAGTCAGCTGGATACTGCCGCTCAATGCCTATTCATTTAATTGCACGCTTTAATTAAAATAAATGACAGTTCCCTAATTGCAGACTAATACACTACTAGACTATTGGGGGCATTCAGTGTGGCACAAGCCCAGAAGGCTCCAGGTCAGAGTCAAACTGCAGGACACCATCTCTACATTGTCTTTAGCCCTTTGAATGTGGGCACTCCATTTTGTAAGATTTGACCGTAGTCTCTTGACATTTTGTAAGATTTGACCATAGTCTCTTGACATTCTCTGAAAGCACCCCGAAGCAGTGCATACATGCTTTGCGACTAGTTCCAAACGTATCTGACTCTGTCCTCGTTATAGACTGAGCTAAGAGCTCCATAAACCTGCTGTGAGAATGACAGTTGTTTGATACATAATGGTTGTTGGCTGTGTTAGTAGAAAAGCTTCTGTCTAAAGTACACAGCTTTATTTAGATCACATTCCCCTAACATTTTGATTATTGGAGACAGAGAAATTGCTGCTGCAGATAATGTGTAGGAGGTTGCAGCGAAAAATACTGTCAAAGAAAATGGGGCAAACGCTCCAAACATTGAGCTAGCTATGTGAAAGGATTGCCTGTGTCTCTCTCTGACAGATAACACTTCAAATACCACCTTTAGTCATCATCCACCAAATACAGTGGACATTCATTAAACATAGTGATTTGTGACATATTCAGCAGCCAGCTGTCTTTGAAAGAAACCCAGATAAGTACCAAAGTGTTTTCCACTGTCTCTTGTACTTATTATACTGTATATTCAGTCCGAAAATATCCGTAATGACTGCACTCATGATACATTTGTGGCAATCTCAACAACCAAATATTTGAAATAACTTAGTTTCAGAGCCAGTCAGTCAGTCCAGATCAGCCTCTTCATCTCTTTCTCCATCAGATGATACATAAGCAGAGGCAGCAGCCATTCTAGTAGTTTCACAGTAATCCTATTAAAACTTGTGCTCAAACTAGGCCATTAAGGCTCTGGGAGCCCCCGGTCCATTTCAGCAGGGGTAAATTGCCTTGCCAAGGGAAGTAAAGAGTTTAGGAAACAAATCTGCACATAATATCTAATTGAAATGGCACCAGAAGCCTTTTCCGCTCAACTTCTCTCAGAGTCAGTTAAGATGCGTGGAAACTCAAGTTGGCCTATTGGCTAGCATTCTAATGCAAAAAAAGAAAATCACGAAACAAATCACCTGAGGTAGGCCTATAAGCCTAGTAAGTATAAGAGTTGTTCTATAGGAGGAGGGGCTTAATATGTTTAGAGTGAAGGCTTGGGTACTCAGTCAAATAAAGAAAAACCACAATAGGCTATATCCAAAAAAGGTGTTCTGTTCAACCTTATGTCTGTCTGTCTGTCTGGCTCCTAATTGAAGTTATGTCCCTCCGTTCTTAAAGGACTGGGATGATCAGCTCAAATAGACTCAGGGGAGGGCATCGTCAGGACTCCAGGAGTGAATCAACGTGACTACAGACAATATTTATTATATTTCCATTAGCGTAACCAAGACGCTGATGTTCGTTTATGATGTCGCCGTGCCGTGTCATGTCTTGGAGCAATTCTTTTTTTATTCATTTCTTTGTCAACTTATTGCAATTCATTTGTGCCAAGAGTTGCTCTGTGTTAAAATGGAAAGGACAAATATGTACACCTCTCTAGAAAATACACAAATCTAAGGCCTATAAAGGACTATCTGAGTAAAAAGGCTGTCTTGACTGTCTTCACTGCTCAGTACAATTTCCATGTAGCAGTAAGATGTCATTCAAATGAATGTATAGAATGCAGGCTGGATCATCTGCAGGTCATACGCACCACCCATACAGTCCCAGATGACAGCCTGCTGTGCTGCGGGGGGCTAATACTTCCCATTGGGGTCATACATTAGATCACCCTGTATCTCACAGAGCCCCCGTCAATGCTGTCAAACCTACCCTAACAGTCAACCATCACAACGGCTGACCTTAGCTGAGCTAACAGTCCTTGTGAATATAACAGCCTTTTCACAATGCCCACCGTCCAATACTTAATTTACCGCCCGGCTGCTCCTGTGACAGGTTAAAGGAAATATTCATAGCCTGTTATACATTAAAAAGTATAAGTAAGTTCATAGTATGTGAGGATCTTAAAACATCTAAGGTTAAAAAGATGCATTCAGTATTAGTTGATAGAGATTGATAACATTCATATAATTGTGTTAAAGTTCAAATCCGTCAAGGGGTACAAAGGGTACGAATTGTGAGTATGTGAGTATGTGTAAACGTTATATTGATTACTTTATTTTGTGGTGCCTAAAAGTGTTGATCTCCCGAGCCCGTACGGGAGTTGTAGCAATGAGACAAGATAGTACAACAATTGGATACCACGAAAAAGGGGTAAAAAAAAAAAAAGAAAAAAAAAAAGAAACATGATTGCGGTCCGTGACCGTGATTATTTTCGGGTACGTTAAGAGTAATTTAAATGTCAAGAGTGTTTAATCTTGAGGAAGTTGGAAGTTTGAAGTTTCTCCCCAATTTTGTGGTATTCAATTGTTGTTTGTGGTATTCAATCTTGTCTCATTGCTACAACTCCCGTACGGGCTCGGGAGAGACGAAGGCTGAATGTCATGCGTCCTCCGATACACAACCCAACCAGCGCATCCAACCCGGAAGCCAGCCCTTTTTCTCCCCAATTTTGTGGTATTCAATTGTTGTAGCTACTATCTTGTCTCATTGCTACAACTCCCATACGGGCTCGGGAGAGATGAATGCTGAATGTCATGCGTCCTCCGATAGGTTGGCTTGCGCGCAACCAGCGCGCATCCAACCCGGAAGCCAGCCACACCAATGTGTCGGAGGCTACACCGTGCACCTGGCACAGCTACTGAGAGTATGTCGATTGTGAATGAACATGTGCGTTGTTAATAAGATATTTTGCTGTGTTATTTGTATAATGTTTTTTTTGTTTTGTAATTGAACTAAAAGTTGAATTGAGAATACAACACCGTATCACTCTCGTGATTATTTCTCCCCTGTTTTCATGGGCGTAACACTCCCAGCATCCCAGCAACATTGCCCCACATGCTCGTATGACCAATTTTCCCTTTACATGAAGTGACCATTTTGAGCTGAATATACAGAGGAATATCAACCAGCTTTGCCATGGTTTAGAATGATGTATTTTCCTTCCAAGTAGAGTAAAGGGGAGTGTAATCAAAATGTTAGCTCACTTCCGGACACAGGCAGGGCACTAGCAAACAGCTGTGCAGGAGTGGGATGGAGGTGAGGTTGTCAGGGACCAGGGGAAAACAGAGGACTTGTCCATCCGTCTGGCTGTACGAGTGTGTTAATTAATCATAGTCAGGGAACTTGTTGTGTAATGTAGCAGCTGCACTACTACTGCTCAGTGCTTAGTGCTCTCTGTCCTCAGATTATTTTCTGCCAGGACTGACCGGCGTGCTAATCAGCCCTCTGAGAAACAGAGACGCTCTGATGCATATAGATGGAGCTACTAGCAGCCCAGGCAGGAAACTCCCTTCAGCATGGATGATGTTGTCGCACTGCCAGTGCATGTTAATCACATCCACTTCCTCCTACACCTCATCAGCATACTGTACATGTATGTTTTTAAGTGTATGTCTTAAGTATGTCACATCATCCACAGACGGCAAAGTAAGATCTCTGTAGCTATATGATACACTATGTTTTGGTTTATTCTATGCCCTTTCTTGACTGTGGTAGGATAATTAGCTAAGCGCCTTGCCCATGGGTACCTTTGAAGGGTTCAGAGGGATCAGTTTGGATTTCTTTGCCATTGACCTGTCTGGCCCATAATTACATTTCACTTTTGTTTAAGCTGGGTAATATGTTAGCTAAGAGAACACCAGAACACACAAGGGAAACACAATTTGGTGTGTTTGCATGCGTGTATGTGTGCGTGTGTGAGAGAAAGATAGATAGATAGATATAGAGAGAACTTTCCATACTGAGGTGTCCATACTGAGGTGTCCATACTGAGGTGTCCATACTGAGGTGTCCATAATGAGGTGTGACTAGAATGTGCTTTATTCATTACTCAAGGGCTTAAAACCCCAAAATAAAAATGACCTATAAATACTAAAACAAAGTAGTGCAGCAATTGGATAGTAATTACTGTAATGCCTTCTCTCTACCATAGCAAGATACACCCCCATTACTAATGTACATGGTAATGACAATTGAACAGAGTGCCTCTTTATTGAAGTTTTCTGCCTTAGCTAGCTTTGCCATCATTCGTCAGTGAAACAGTAAATATTGAACTGAGGATTATACAACGCTCCAACATTGAGTCTACCCAAACATTGTTGATTTGAAAAAGCCACGTTCCTCTCTGCTTACCGACAGTAATTCCCCTTGCATCCACATCTCAGCTGGTAGTTCGCAAAAATACTGCAAACCACAAATGAGCTGTATAATTTCCTACCTTTTGTGGTGTGATTATTTGAAGTCAACAACGGTTTCTGAGAGCTGCTCTTTATTCCAGTCTGTTTATACGCAGATGAAGAATACAGGCTAAGAGCCCTTGATTGGCATCCAATTCTGAGGCAGTGTGCTTAGTGATGAGGGACAGATCATACCAGGAGCCATGTTGCTCAGGGATGTGGAGGACAGCCATTTTGTTTGAAGTTATGAGGAGAAGTAGAGGAGTCACTAACTAACCGTGAGAAACACACTGAGAGATGGAGCTCTACAGATAAAGTTATTTCTTGTTACCGATCTGTAGCTAGTTGTTTAGTTAGTACATTTTTCATTTAAAGCAGTGGAAGTAAGTATTTGCCAATGTTTTGTTCGTCTGATACGCTGCCTCTAAGGACACATCTAGATAGAGTAAGTGTTACTTTAGAATTGTGACGGCAAGGTTTAGAAAAGCTCTGTCCAGACCAGTTGTATAGTCAAACAAAATGATTAATGGGAGACTGCATTTCATGTAGTATTTAGACAGCATATTCATGATAAGATATTGACCAGACTATTGTACACATATAGTTAGGGCATTAAGGCAGAAGAAAGACGTTCTATATATTGATATGTTTGTTTGGCTGTTTATTTGGCTTGTGTTGTAAAGGAGGTATTTCTCATTGAATTTAAAGCCTCCTTCAAAGGGAAAACACCATCTATAATGAATTCACCAGCAGTAAGTGGTAAGAGCTGATCATAAAGCAGGGATAATGACTGCCATGAAGCATTGGACTAACCCTGGTCCTCTGAGCCGTCCCGCGGCCTGCCACCTTTCGACAGGAGAAGACATAAAACGCTTCACCGCACCATCTCTCCCAATGTTAATTCAGTTCTGCATAGCCTAGTCTGCCCTGAGGGTCAAACAGAAGGATAAATCTACCCGCCTTAGAGCCTGGCTGGCTGGTGATTATCACTGGGTTGTTGCTCACACAACCCAAAAACACTAAGTCTTCACAGCCAAGAGTTGGACTATGATGACTGTTGTTGGCTATGTGTGACACATACCTCATGTTTAACAAATGTCTGCCCCCTGATACAGCCCATCAAACTTTTGGCATGTTTTGTAACAGACATGCCCCACAGCCAATCAGACGCAGCGTGCTATTTGTAAGAATTTGATTGGGTGGGTTTGCCTACACAGGTGGAGGATCCACACTGTGATTCCCCCAGTGGCTGGATGTCAGCAATTACTATCAATTCTGGGCAGAGCAAGTACAGACAGGTCGCCTCCCCTAACACCCCTGGCTTACAGGCTGGCTGAACATTCAAAGTCTTTGATGTTATTTCACATTTACATTTTAGTCATTTATAGCAGACGCTCTTATCCAGAGCGACTTGCAGTTATTAATCTTAAGATGGCTAGGTGAGAATCACATATCACAGTCGTAGTAAGTACATTCAAGACTGAAATGTATAATCCTGTGTTGCTCAGTTGGTAGAGCATGGCGCTTGCTATGCCGGGGTTGTGGGTTAGATTCCCATGGGGGACCATTATGGAAAGTATGAAAATGTATGCACTCAGAGTAAATTCCTCTGGATTAGAGTGTCTGCTAAATGACTAAAATGTCTTATTTACGATACTCTGTGACCTATCTACTGTATTTCAGCAAAATAGAATGTGTTTAAATGGAAGAGCAATGAAATCCATAGTCTTGAGGCAGATCATTTAGGATGAGCAAGATGGTAGAGAAAGAGGAGAAACTATTAGGCGAGATGTCAGGGAAAACACTGTTTACATGGGGTGTGACACAGATAGCATGATGGTACACTATAGCTCCTGTCTGTAGACTGAAAATCTTCCCCAGAGAGAAAATCTGAATGTAATGTGGTCTTCCCCACAATGCAAGTTATTTCTCCAAACAGTCTTTTTTTTAAAAACCCACTGTAGTGTTTGAATAGAATCCTAACTGACTATTACTGTAATTGCGTGGGTGAATTTCCCTCCTCACTAACATTTTCTTTTCAAATGAAATGTTGCGGAAATGTGTTTTTAATACAACTACGGCTTATGATTCACTTCAAAAATGATTTGTTATCCCCTCATGGTCTTCTTTCGCTTAGCCAATTTAGTAGTTGCAGTCTTTCCACAAGCCATTTGTCTTCTGCAACATCAACTTGCAATACGTCGCAAACATACGTAATTCTAGTGTCATACCACATTCCTAACTAGTTCTAGTCCCTCTGAATAATATACAGATGATCCTTTCTGTTGTCAACTTCATTCAAGTGTTCACCTGCAGCGATTGAGACAGACAGTATCTTCATCAGTGGAGCGGAGGATTGGCGATTGAGAAATTAGAAATCCTTTTTATTTGCCAATATCGCCATTGCTTTAATGGAATCAGATAGAGAAGTCTCCTTTCATTAGGTTTGTCATCCTTCACAGCCCCTCTCTGAATCTGATTACAGCTCAATCACTCATCACTTGACACAATTCTGCTCACACTCCGCTGCTGTTTTGTCGCAGTTTGACTCCTAGCCCCGATAACAGCTTTGTGACTAAATAACTGTTTTGACCACGCACAGAGCCAGCATCAGAGAATCAAAGCTGTCTTTTGCTGGCTCTGGCACTTAACTTCACACTATTCACACTACTACACTGATTTGGCTCAGGCATTCGTGATGCAAAATGCAAAGATAGATACAATGTGCTGCTAAAAGGAGTCGGTGTAGTATTACAAATGATGCACCTGAATAGCAACAGCCTTGCTCCAAGATTGTCCAGAATGTTAAGGACCTGTGTGTGGCCTTTATGACTCGGTGTTAACAGCCCTCTTTCTCTATTCATAGGGACTGTGTTTGGTCTAGCTGTCTAGGATGAAGTGGAACCTGTTCAAGAAAAAGCCTGAAGCCATGGTTGGACCTGAGCCCACCGGGGCTGCTGTCTTAACTGTGGCCCCTGGCCCCGTGGCCTCCACCGCAGCTGACAACTCCACAGAGGCTGTCAAGAACGGCGACTTCGACGACATCAAGAATAAGTTCCTCAATGAGATTGACAAGATCCCATGTGAGTGCCTGTCTGGTGAGAGGCTGGGCTGGACGTTGCACAGCAACTAACACTCAGACCTGTCCAGATGAGAATGTATGACTTTTATTGATAATACTCTAAAAACAATGGCTTTGGAATTAGATCTGTTCTTCCCCTGAAGCCATTGACGTGCCCATTATGCCATTATTCAGTATCGATCAGGTGGTGTTGTTCCTAATGGCATTCTCTAAAAATCGAATTTGGACCAAATGTAATTGTTAACTAAGCAAGGGCCTCTATACTATGACTTTGGCCTCTCATATCAATCAGCAGGGGGAAATCATTGGTTGGTCAAATGTCAAACCGTTCTCTTTCTTTGTTATGTGTTTGTGTGTGTCTGTGTGTGTTGTGTTTGTGTGTGTGTCTGCGTTTGGGTTTGTATAACAGTGCCGTCATGGGCCATCATCGCCATCGCTGTGGTAGCTGCTACCCTGATTCTCACCTGCTGCTTCTGCATCGTTAAGAAGTGCTGTTGCAAGAAGAAGAAGAACAAGAAGGGCAAGAAAGGGAAGGGTGAAATGGGAATGAAGAACATGAAAGAAGGAGAGGTATGTTCAAACCTGGGGGGGGGGTGTATTGTCATGAAGGAGGACCCTGCATTTCACACAAACTAACTTTGGCCTACATTGCCTTAAAGCTATAATGACAAGAAAGCTGCAAAGCTTTAAAGATTGTGGATGCTTAACCTGAGGAATATGTACCAAATAATGCATCCCCCAAAAAACATTTTTTGGATAATGGATCATTCCGACTTGGAAATAATAAATGTATAGTTTATAAAACATAAGAAATAAGATGTCAACAAACACTCAACAAAAAGTTGCTCTTTCAGTAGAATATTTGTCAATAGCAGCATAGAGGACCTATTGTCCCCTAATTAATAACCACATCACTTGGTGGATGGCATGGTGAAAATTGAGCCATGTCTAGACATTTACAATTTATAGCAATTTAAATATTTTGTAGATAATTTAACCCATCATTGAACTGTCAACATCTCGAGAAAACATTTGCCCTTCCTTCTTCATTTCTTGTTGTTAAATATTGTGTATTTGTCAGAAATGTTTAGTCCTGCTTTCTCTTGTGCATTGGGACCTGGATAAAAATGACACAGCTGAGCACTTTTGCATGGGGGAATTATACTATTGTGGATGGAATATAAAGTGTACCAATTACATGTAGCACAAAACTGCCACGGCAAAATTATAATTCTAAATAGTCCATAGTGGTAATGTGGGGCTAAATGTCTAGTGTGCCATAGATCATTTTATGAAGTACATTATGAGTCAATTTAACATTCAACAACAACAACAGAAATATCCAAGCACTGATGGAATTCATTAAAACACAGTGCCCCTTTAGAGCTTGGAGGGGAGTATGATTATGTTAATGTCTACAGTTACTGTCTCAGGTGGGTTCTAGAACTGTGTCATTTTCCCTTGGCCCTATAGTGTAGTTGTTGACTCTGCCTCTGCTCTAATTTCCCTCTCTGGTGTCTGCTGTGAGTTCAATATTTTCCTTTCTCTCTGCTCTCCTCTTCCTCCTTCCTGCTTTGTGTCTTATGTGTGCTCCGTGTATCTTGACTGTGGTGGACTTCTCTGCCTACGGTAGGTCTGACGGCACGCGGCGCCCCTCTCTGGCCACTCTGTGTAAGCGCAGACCAGAGCAGGGGGAAAGGTGGTGGTGGGCTGGGCTTGTGGAAGGGGATTGGCAATGATGACAGTGGGTGCTATGGCTTTCTAAGTCTTGCAAGCTTACTGTAGGTGCTGTGGGTGCTTGAGGGTCTAGCTATGGGAGCGATTAAGCTGCTTCGCAAGTCCACTGATTTGATATGTTGCCACACCGACTGCCATGATGATGTCTTGAGTATCTATGGAGAGGTTGCAATTTGGGTAAAATATATATTTTTTAAACGATATGACCTCTGAAGTGGAAATGTTTGAAATGGTTTTGAAATGAACGTGAAACTCATCCTATGGTTGATGAATGATGACGAGTGCACTGAGGCAACCCAGTAGAGATCACTAACATGCATGTGCAAAGGGTGAGGTTGGCTATTTGTCAAATTATGGGTGAAACTTTACCTCATTGAGATCATTAAACATGTTTGCACAATCGTGTTATCTAATCAAGCACATTATTGTGCATAGTAATCATCACAGAAGTCTTTTACAGTAACTATAATACAAGTATTTTACAGTAACTATAATACAAGTCTTTTACAGTAACGATAATACAAGTATTTTACAGTAACTATAATACAAGTCTTTTCCATGCTCTGCTTTGAGTGTGAAATTCATATGTCATTTCTACAACCTAAATTCAGCTGTGCAAATATGCTCAGAGATCAAGGTGAGATAAAGTGGTTTGTATCTCTTGACAAAGACCAACACAAGCCCTTTCAGAAGGTACCATTGAATGGCCACAACTTGACTTGAGAGTAATTATCCTGGATGACCCATGATGCTGCTGACCCATTAGGTTTTAGTCAACGTGTCCCTTCCTCCCTGGAGCAGTGGTGTTAGTGGAAAAGAATGGTGGGCCAGAAAGTTTGACCACTGGTTAAAACGTGAGCCGCATTTGACTTCTCGTTAGACAGCATGATTCAAATGTCCAACCCAGAGGTAAGTACAGTACACCAATTGACCGCATAGATATGGATTTCATAACTCCACGAATGCGCTCACGAACCAAAAGTCATCATAGTTATGACAATGGGGGCATACTTTCGGACATACCGTTCGGTATCCTTAAATCCCACTGCATGTATGGTATGATTTAGACTGGAACTCTCCAAACTAGCATGACTTCCTATGGCTGTGCAATTTTCACGTACACAGTTTTTCAGGATTGCGAGGCATGCAATCTTGACTACCAAGATTATTAGTGTTGTTGATACAATCCTTACATGTACATCAGAAGGCTATAAGAGACTGGGAAGAACTGAGTCATTTCATCTACATTTTTCTCTCTATACGGACTACTGTATTCTCCTGCATTGTGTGGCCTGGCATGCTCGAATGCAAAGCATTTACCACAACAAATTTACAGAATGCCACTATAAAGAGATAGAGTGTGTGTGTATGTGTGCATGCGTGTGTTTGAAGAAGGAGTGTATGTGGGCTTTTGTGCTTACGTATGCTTGTTGTTGGTTAAAAGTATGCTCAGTTAATGTGAGGTATATACAGTATGTAAGGCTGTGTATGCAAGGGTGAATACAGTGTCTGTGTGAATGTGTTAGTAATTGGGTGGGTGTTTGTGTCTGTGAATGTGTGTTGTGTGTGGATGGCTGTCTGTGTTTTAGAATACAACGTAGAATGAGCTGCAGACTGCCCCGGTTCCTCTTCCAGGGTAAGCTCTGCGGTGAATAGCATGGCCCTACTAATTTACATATTGAGTAGTTTATGTGTCATGCACAATATTTAAAAAATGATATTCAAAAAGGTATGCAAAAAATCCCTTAAATGGGTCAGTAATTCTACCATAAAAAAAAATGTATTTCACCTTTATTTAACCAGGTAGGCTAGTTGAGAACAAGTTCTCATTTACCATAGTGTCATGGTTAGCTATTTTGTTAATTGTATGATCATATGAACTGACAATGGGATTTGTAAATGTTACCAATAACTATAGATACTGTACAATACATCTGTAACAAGCATTGTGTATTAGCAGAAGTTATTAGCTCATATCTGCTGTAGACAAGTGTTGCTTTTTCAGTAATTACGATGATTATGTCAGTGGAGGTGTAATCACTGCAGGACATGTTGTGGTATATTTGACTCTTATCACTCTATTATCACTCTGAGTGTTGCATTGGGATAGATTCTCAACGTTTCAGAAGCATGAGTAGTTACAGCGATCACAATCTCAGATCTGATCCAATCTATAGTACATGTCTGCCTCAAGGATGCTTTTATAAGATCTATAGGGTGCACAGCATTTGTCCTGCCTGGGGCTACCCCTGTTGCAAACTCTGACTACATATTGACTGATTTACTTCACATTTTCTTATTTTTTACATTCAGTATATCCCTCTATTTCTCTCTTCTGTCAATGACTATACAGTAAATAATGAACAATGAATATAGAGTGCAAAAGCAAATGGTGTCACCCAAGGAATAGTGAAATCAAGTCATGTTGCAACTAAGGTCATGTATGAAAAGATGTGCACACTGCACTGGTAACATCTGGGTAAACAAGTGGGGGGGAAGTGGCAGGTAGATGATGGCTGCTGTGACTAACCAGACTGCTGAAGAAGAACCTATAGGTGCTTTTTACTCTCTCTGTTCAAATGTCTGACGCCCCCTCCTGCCCCCTTGTCATTCTAGAAACAGGACGATGATGATTATGATGAAGATGACGCTGAGACTGGTATGACTGGAGATGAGAAAGAGGAAGAGGTGAAGGAGAAAGAAAAGCTCGGGAAGCTTCAGTACTCCATAGATTACGACTTCCAGGACAACAAGGTGGGTGTTTTGACTTGAACAGGTGGCTTTCTTACGACCCATTAGCTTAAATAGACTATTTTACTGTGTTGGGAAAAAGTCCAAAAATAAGCTTCAGTGCGCAAACGGCCTAAGCCTTTAGTCCAAGTTAGTTTTCAAAGCAATTGATTTATGCCATTTGGTGAGTGTTTTTTAGCCTCCAAAAAAATGCAGCTTTGAATGAATATGTCTTGGTTGGGCAAAAGCCAAGGACAGCAGTAAATGTGACATTTCTGACACTAAAGGATTGATTCAACCCATCATTCTACAGTTATCCTTTCAGGATAAAATCAGTCAAACTTTTACCAAGACCTTGTTTGTGTTATATAAGCAACGTATGAATGGATTTCCTTGACCTGTTACGCAGCGTTTGCTCCGTCCTCTTACTCTTCTGTGGAGAATCTTCTTTGTTCACTGAGACCTTGAGGACCGCACAACAGACTAAAGCATCGTAACGTGTTATACAAGCATAAAGCAAAGGCTTTCTTTCATCTGTTCAAATAAATATCTGTTCCAAGAACAGAAGGTCGTCTCCGGAACTGTGAGCTGACACTTTCTGGGTACATAATGCATTGAGGCAGATTGACTGACCCCTTTGACCCCTGACCCACAGCTCACAGTGGGCCTCCTCCAAGCAGCTGATCTCCTCTCCATGGACAGCGGTGGCACATCGGACCCCTATGTCAAGGTCTACGTCCTCCCAGACAAGAAGAAGCATTTTACCACCAAAGTGCACAAGAAGACACTGAATCCAACCTTCAATGAGACCTTCATCTTCAAGGTAGGCTACTGTACTTTGATCTCTCTCCTATACCGTATATCAGAATTATAAAGATAAATCTAATAGTCCCAAACTATGGTGGATGACCAGACCATAACTCCTGCCAGACAGCCAGTTTCCCAAAGCCTGATGCATCAGCTATGCTTTCTCTCTCATTCGATTCATCTGCTGGACTGATGTTTCAGATAACACCTCATAATTATGTCAGCAGCATACCACCCTGCATACCACTGCTGGCTTGCTTTGAAGCTAAGCAGGGTTGGTCCTGGTCAGTTCCTGGATGGGAGACCAGATGCTGCTGGAAGTGGTGTTGGAGGGCCAGTAGGAGGCACTCTTTCCTCTGGTCTAAAAAAATATCTCAATACCCCAGGGCAGTGATTGGGGACACTGCCCTGTGTAGGGTGCCGTCTTTCAGATGGGACGTTAAACGGGTGTCCTGACTCTCTGAGGTCATTAAAGATCCCATGGCACTTATCGTAAGAGTAGGGGTGTTAACCCCGGTGTCCTGGCTAAATCCCCAATCTGGCCCTCAAACCATCACGGTCACCTAATAATCCCCAGTTTACAATTGGTTTACTCCTCTCCCCTGTAACTCTTCCCCAGGTCGTTGCAGCAAATGAGAACGTGTTCTCAGTCAACTTACCTGGTAAAATAACGGATAATTAAAATAATGGAGATTTCCCAATCCACTGCAGACTCCCTGCATCTGATATCAGCTAGCCTCCACAAGAGTCAGCGCCTTGCATGTGAAAATGCTCAGATGCTTTTACACACATCTATTCTTTATAAGAGTAGTCCTCCTTTAAAACAATCTCTATTTTTCCCTCGTGTTTGTTTAATTAAATTAGGGTAGAAATATATCCCTATCGTATAAAACTATCATAAAAATGCCATATATCTGGTAATATCTGAAGTTCAAAGACATTATTAGATGATTTATGAACCATGCCTTACAAGCTATTCTTCAGATATTGTGTAACCACTGTCTAATGTGTACGGTGTATATATATGACTCTAATTTCAGCAACCAGGAATAGCCTCAAGCGTCCCAATGTTAGAATCTAATTAAAGCTACAGTCTGTTCCCAGGTGCTTTCATTAATGTTAGTGGGGGTGTGTGTGTGTGTGTGTGCGCATCTGTGTGCATATGATGGAGATCAGATGTATAGACTATTCATTAAACTCAATTCTGGCTAGAGAATGTGACTGGAAGAGCTTGGCCAGTGATAAAGCAGAACTTTTGAAGCCTATGAGCTGAGCTGATCTGAGCAGGGGATAGGATGGGATTGTGCTGAGCTGAGCTGATGTGAGCAGGGGATAGGATGGGATTGAGCTGAGCTGATCTGAGCAGGGGATAGGATGGGATTGAGCTGAGCTGATCTGATCTGAGCAGGGGATAGGATGGGATTGTGCTGAGCTGATCTGAGCAGGGGATAGGATGGGATTGAGCTGAGCTGATCTGATCTGAGCAGGGGATAGGATGGGATTGTGCTGAGCTGATCTGAGCAGGGGATAGGATGGGATTGTGCTGAGCTGATCTGAGCAGGGGATAGGATGGGATTGAGTTGATCTGAGCAGGGATAGGATGGGATTGTGCTGAGCTGATCTGAGCAGGGGATAGGATGGGATTGAGCTGAGCTGATCTGAGCAGGGGATAGGATGGGATTGTGCTGAGCTGATCTGAGCAGGGGATAGGATGGGATTGAGCTGAGCTGATCTGATCAGGGGATAGGATGGGATTGTGCTGAGCTGATCTGAGCAGGGGATAGGATGGGATTGAGCTGAGCTGATCTGATCTCAGCAGGGGATAGGATGGGATTGTGCTGAGCTGATCTGAGCAGGGGATAGGATGGGATTGTGCTGAGTCGATGTGAGCAGGGGATAGGATGGGATTGAGCTGAGCTGATCTGAGCAGGGGATAGGATGCGATTGTGCTGAGCTGATCTGAGCAGGGAATAGGATGGGATTGAGCTGAGCTGATCTGATCTGAGCAGGGGATAGGATGGGATTGAGCTGAGCTGATCTGAGCAGGGGATAGGATGGGATTGAGCTGATCTGATCTGAGCAGGGGATAGGATGGGATTGAGCTGAGCTGATCTGAGCAGGGGATAGGAGGGGATTGAGTTGAGTTGAGCTGATCTGAGCAGGGGATAGGATGGGATTGAGCTGATCTGAGCAGGGGATAGAATGGGATTGATCTGAGCTGATCTGAGCAGGGGATAGGATGGGATTGTGCTGAGCTGATCTGAGCAGGGGATAGGATGGGATTGAGCTGAGCTGATCTGATCTCAGCAGGGGATAGGATGGGATTGTGCTGAGCTGATCTGTGCAGGGGATAGGATGGGATTGTGCTGAGCTGATCTGAGCAGGGGATAGGATGGGATTGAGCTGAGCTGATCTGATCTGAGCAGGGGATAGGATGGGATTGAGTTGAGTTGAGCTGATCTGAGCAGGGGATAGGATGGGATTGAGCTGATCTGAGCAGGGGATAGGATGAGATTGAGCTGAGCTGATCTGAGCAGGGGATAGGATGGGATTGCAATCCAGTTAAAGGAGAACGCCACCTCCCTTCTTCCCGTTTGACTGCTGACAGGCTGTTTTGTTGTTCTGCTGTGTGAGCAGCACACAATTCAGGCTGGCTCTGGCCCTCTGTTCCTCTTATCCCACTAATCATTCCCATACGCCCATCACTTCTCTGGGGGCAGAGAGAGCTCAGCTCTCATTGCAGGGAAATACAGCCCAGACCCATTATAGAGATGACCAAAGAGGTCCAAGATACTCTACCCTCATTTATGCACTTCCATATTGTGAGATTCTTTGGATGCTACATACAGCTATTTGTGCATGTCTGGCTCTCATCATTCAAGGTCAAAGTATGTAGAACAGGTAAAAAAAAAGCAAAGGTGTTCTTGCTTCAGATGGTAACATTTATAAAAGATGGTGCTAGTAATATTGATGTTTTTCAGATTCCATTCCAAGAGATGGGTGGCAAGACTTTGGTCATGCAGGTCTTTGACTTTGACCGCTTCTCTAAGCACGACGTCATCGGGGAGGTGAAACTGCCCTTGCACAAACTGGACCTGGCCCAGCCACTGGAGGAGTGGAGGGACCTGGACAGTGCAGAGAAAGAAGAGGTAAATGTGGAGTACTATCTCCCCACTTTGACTCAGTCCTTTGCAATATCATGTTCTGAATATCAGTTCAGAACGATTTTTATCCTCATGGTGTGAATGGTTCCCTTATATAGGTGTTTCTTATGGGTAAGGACATGCATACAATGAACATTGAGGATGAATGTTATTACATTGAATATGTTGTGTTCTCCTCTTTACCCTCTTCTCCCATCCCACACGCAGCAAGAGAAGCTGGGAGATATCTGCATCTCTCTGCGCTACGTGCCCACTGCCGGGAAACTCACCATCTGCATCCTGGAGGCCAAGAACCTCAAGAAGATGGACGTGGGAGGACTGTCAGGTGAAATATGGAAAGATAATCACTGTGAACAAAACACTGGAAACAGATGCACTGTGGAGTATATGCTGTCCCTACCTCCCATATCCTGTTTCCATGTGTTCCCCTTGGTCAAGGACAAGGACATTGTGCTGTAAGCACCAGTATTCTACCTCCATTCACACAGTACGAAACCCAAATCTGTATTCCCATTAGAGAGCTAATAAAAAAAGAATACAGCTATTTTCAGTGTTTCTTTGTGCATTATAATGTGGTAGAGGCTAAATACCAGTCAAACCTTGCTGCTGTAGACTACATTGCAAGCAGCCAATCTCCGGGGCGATTCAGTCTGTGCTCACGTGCTGACTCTGCAGTACCCACCACTCTCCTTTCAGTAGCTCCACTCCCTTCAGCTAAACTGCACTGCAACCATCTGCTGGCGGTTTACTGCATTGCAGCCACTGCTGGGTTCCTTTGTATTGTTACTAGAGCCCTGATGGTAGTGAAGTATTGTGTTTTAAAGATCAAACTCTGCTGAAACTGTGATAAATGGGCAGGAAGCTAAATCTAGTAAGCTACAAAAGAGCCATGTTTGTTAATTATCCCAGTAGTGAGTCTGTGATTAGGCTTGTTTTAATACCAGGCTGTGTGTATCGCTGGCTTTGTGTGCAGATCCCTATGTGAAGATCAACTTGATGCAGAACGGCAAGCGTCTGAAGAAGAAGAAGACCACGGTGAAGAAGAACACTCTGAATCCATACTACAACGAGTCCTTCAGCTTTGAGATCCCTATTGAGCAGATGCAGGTAGAGTGTACAGCTGGGAACAAAGCACAGACAGACAGACAGACAGACAGACAGACAGACAGACAGACAGACAGACAGACAGACAGACAGACAGACAGACAGACAGACAGACAGACAGACAGACAGACAGACAGACAGACAGACAGACAGACAGACAGACAGACAGACAGACAGACAGACAGACAGACAGACAGACAGACAGACAGACAGACAGACAGACAGACAGACAGACAGACAGACAGACAGACAGACAGACAGACAGACAGACAGACAGACAGACAGACAGACAGACAGACAGACAGACAGACAGACAGACAGACAGACAGACAGACAGACAGACAGACAGACAGACAGACAGACAGACAGACAGTCAGTCAGTCAGTCAGTCAGTCAGTCAGTCAGTCAGTCAGTCAGTCAGTCAGTCAGTCAGTCAGTCAGTCAGTCAGTCAGTCAGTCAGTCAGTCATCAGTCAGTCAGTCAGTCAGTCAGTCATGATGATGATGATGATGATGATGATGATGATGATGATGATGATGATGATGATGATGATGATGATGATGATGGATGGATGATGGATGATGGATGGATGATGGATGATGGATGGATGGATGGATGGATGGATGGATGGATGGATGGATGGATGGATGGATGGATGGATGGATGGATGGATGGATGGATGGATGGATGGATGGATGGATGGATGGATGGATGGATGGATGGATGGATGGATGGATGGATGGATGGATGGATGGATGGATGGATGGATGGATGGATGGATGGATGGATGGATGATGGATGGATGGATGGATGGATGGATGGATGGATGGATGGATGGATGGATGGATGGATGGATGGATGGATGGATGGATGGATGGATGGATGGATGGATGGATGGATGGATGGATGGATGGATGGATGGATGGATGGATGGATGGATGGATGGATGGATGGATGGATGGATGGATGGATGGATGGATGGATGGATGGATGGATGGATGGATGGATGGATGGATGGATGGATGGATGGATGGATGGATGGATGGATGGATGGATGGATGGATGGATGGATGGATGGATGGATGGATGGATGGATGGATGGATGGATGGATGGATCAGATCAGATCAGATCAGATCAGATCAGATCAGATCAGATCAGTCAGTCAGTCAGTCAGTCAGTCAGTCAGTCAGTCAGTCAGTCAGTCAGTCAGTCAGTCAGTCAGTCAGTCAGTCAGTCAGTCAGTCAGTCAGTCAGTCAGTCAGTCAGTCAGTCAGTCAGTCAGTCAGTCAGTCAGTCAGTCAGTTAGTCAGTTAGTTAGTTAGTTTATGGAGACTTCCTCTTAAATACACAGAATGGTCAATGGCAAATACATCTCAACTGATCCCTCTGAACCCTTCAAATGTGCCCGCGAGGAAAGGCACTTAGCTAATTATCCTACCACAGTCAAGTAAGGGCATAGAACAAACCAACATATACTATATCACAAAGCTGTGGATGATGTGACATGCTTAAGACATACACTTAAAAACATACATGTACAGTATGCTGATGAGGTGTAGGAGGAAGTGGATGTGATTAACATGCACTGGCAGTGCGACAACATCATCCATGCTGAAGGGAGTTTCCTGCCTGGGCTGCTAGTAGCTCCATCTATATGCATCAGAGCGTCTCTGTTTCTCAGAGGGCTGATTAGCACGCCGTGCTAAAACCAGAATTAAATCACACCCCCTTGTGTATCATTGCTTTAATACCTGTGGAATTGGATGATACACCCTAAATGACAGTAATGACAGTAAGCTGGGTGGGAACAAAGTGCCCAGAGGCACCATGGAATTAGATGATGCAATTGTATTCTGTAAGATCATTATAAATGCCAATAATGTAACACCTTTCTTTTTCTCATTCCCTAGAAAATCCAAGCTGTGGTCACAGTGCTGGATTATGACAAGATTGGTAAAAACGACGCCATCGGAAAGATCTGGGTGGGCAGCAAGGCGACGGGCACCCAGCTGAAGCACTGGTCTGACATGCTGGCCAACCCTCGCCGCCCCATCGCTCAGTGGCATCCACTGCAGCCCGAGGAGGAGATTGATGCTTCGCTGGCAGCCCTGAACGCCAAGAAGTAAACCTCCTCTACCCCAAACACCCATACCCAAACCTACCTATCCACCTCACCCCTGGTCATACACATCTCCCAATACTACATTCCAAACCAACACACCAACCGATTCTACACCCTTCACCGCAAATTATACATAAATATACATATCCTAATTGACGTGATGAAAACATTATAGAATAGAAAAGCGTTGTATTCCCCCTCAGCTGTGCCATTCCACAAGGAGATGTTACAAGACAGATTACTCATTTGATTGCATTGGAAACATACATTTGTATTGGGGTTGCAGTTAGTAACATGTTATCATGAAGATAGAAGCCTGGCGTGTGAAAACAGGAGTCCGATGTGATGTAGGATGAGGAAAGTACAACCATGTATTCACTCTTTCTGTACCTTTTCAACCCCCTCCCCTTAGAGAAAATGTTTGCTTCAATACTGCTTAATACTTAAAATGCTTTATACTGCCATGTAATAGAGGAAAAACACAAGCAGGTTCATTCCTTGGGTGTATTGTTGCACCATGCTCCACACCTGCCAGTTACTTACTGACTAGATTACATTAGTTTGAACTACATTCCTAGAGTTGGGTAAAGAGTAGGGATAGCCAATATCCAGATACCCCACACTGTTAACACACTGCCTTTTTGATCATTAGCTCATCTGCTCACCCATATTCTCAGGTACACTGAGAGAAAACTGAAACGTCATGCCTTTCTTTCTAAACGGGTTGTCATTCAAAATGCTCCGCAACATGATTTGAAAACCTCTGTCTGGTGCTGGATTGGTTTCTTGTTCAATGATCTGAGACTAGTCTAAGTATATCGCTGAAATTAACCAGGGGATAGTCTCTCTAGAGTGTCTCTCGATAACACAGTTTGTGGCTGTCAATCAACAGAGTTGAGATGTGAAACGTGTTTAGGATAAAGGGACTATGAGCCACTGTAAGGGTCAAGCTTGGGCTATGCTGGGAAAGCATGCGAGAGAGAGAGAGAATATCTATATCAAAGGACTGAATGGGACCCTGGTTGACACAATGTTGTTTGTCAGGTGTCTATTCTACTGCCTGCAATCTACCACCTTCTCCTCCAATGCCTCTAGTATATATAATCTATCTCCCTGTTCAGTGCTACTGCCATTAGTCATGGATTCACAACAAGGATTTCACTTCTTCAAAGGAATCCCTGTATCCGTCTTACAGTCATAAAGGAGACAAGCCTTCTAAGAAATGAAATAAGCAATTCTCAACTACCAGGGACGCCTTCCAATTAGCTGTGTTGTTTTTTACTCACCCTCTTATTTTCAACTTCAAACACTTTTATTCCTCAAGCACTTTAAATCCAAATGTTCTGTTCTGCTTATCCTACTCTCCAAAAACCAGAGCTTTAACAATTTATTTTATGATGAATAATTCCTGGTAAAAAAAAAACTAAAAAAAACAAGAGCAAGAGAGGGAATTTGAGCGAATCATTGTTTTTGTTTGTTTGGTTTGATCATTTGTAACCTTGCCTGTCTTGTGACTATACTTTGATTGTTCTGAGAACATTTTCTCTTAAGTTGTGTGTATGTTATACACAGATGGCAGACTGCTGAGTCCAATTGCACTATACTGGATATCACTCTGTTATGTGGTTATAGACGTTGTTCTTTGATCTATGTTGTTTTTGTGACGAGATGTTGTGAGTTTGAGTTGGTTGTGGAGTGTACAGCCACACAAGTCAGGTCTCATATTAGAAAGTCTGCTGATTGGGAAAGAGACACGTTTTAGTCAAATGCTGCTCCTGGGATCCTTCACTTGAATGAGTGATTTTTACACTTTGACTTTTCTCTTGGGATAAATTTGATTATAAAAGTGGTCATATGACTGAATGAAATGTACAATTTGCTTACCCTCTTAAACATGTAAAAGTCCAAGCAAATATATAATTAGATAAGAGCCACCCTGGTCATTTGATGGAACACGAATTTTTCCTGTGCACCATCTTGTTCAAAAAAACAAAATGGTACGAAAAACGACTTGATTGTGTTAAAGAACAAGCAAAGCAATTTAATGTTTTAACAGTTTGATAACTTTTATACTGTAAGTTTTTGGGAATTACAGTAGTGATTGTTGGTTAATTTATTACTTTTCTCTATTGGACAACCATTTCTTCATTTATATGTCCAGTAGGGGTCAGATTAGTTATGTTTTACATTTAGTTTCTTCTCTATGTTCAAAAAGCAACACTAAAGAAAAGACAACATGCAAGTAATCAAACAACCCATCGGTGTGTAGTTTCCTATATACATAGTTCATGCATGTTTCTACAAAATACTGTACATAAGAGCATGTTTTAGAGATAAAGCAATTATATCTTGTATGTGGGTGTCATTTGTCATTTTAATACTGTAACAATGGAGGAAAACGATGCACAGTATATTTTCGAAATGAATCAAATGTGTATTATTTTCCATGAATGGGTTATTGGAGAGAATGTCATAATATATTAGAAATACGATCCTGTCCACGCCTGAACTTTTGAGCAAGTGCGCTGTGAAGTACTGTGTGTGAGTTCATGTAGGATGAAAACGTAGCTGCATGCTTGCTATCTAACTCCTTGTGCTATTTCATTTGGACTAATCATCATTTATTTCATATGTATTTATTCATACAATATTTTATTTTGTGATTATTTAAGTTTATTGTTGTTTTCTTTACAAATATCAAACATTTAGGGGTCTCACAGTTCAAGAAATACATATATCCCGAAGTGGAACTCTCCAATGATCAGTGCCAATGCTGAAATGAGACAGAACTGAATCCACACATCTCCACACTGTGGACAAAAAGCCCCCTATTGTACATTTGTTGGTTTTGTTTCACTTTGCGTTGGTTTAATGACCTGATACCCTTTTACAATTCTGGATATTTGACAGTGTTTATTAAAGGAATATGTGTATGTGTATACAGATAGTTGAATTAGATCAAAACTAAAGCCATAAGACTCAAGCACTAGCTCTTTAGAGCTCTGCTGAGTAACTAGAGTTAGAGAAGTGTTTTTGATGACACATCTATATATTCCTAGTTCAGTGTTTCTCTTCTACATTACCTTCAGAACTCTGTACTCATCTAGATTCCAGAAGGCAAAATACTGAGCAGTTGTGAGTTTAGTAGAGTGGATGTGATTTTGTTTTCTACTATGAAGTTGTCTTTATTTTCTAAATGTAGTAGCAGATTTTTTTCCTGTGATGTCATTTGTATATGCCTTGTTTTGATAGTAGGAATCATGGGTCATGGTCTTCTTATGTCAAAAGATGCTATCGGAAATATTCAAAAGGCGGCATGCAGAACATTTACATGATCCAACTGTGTGTCAGGCTGGTCTGTCGGTGATCCTTGGGCGGAGTGCAATTCATTTAGGACCCTGACTGCGGTCTATGGACCCCTCTATAGGAACTATGCTGTCACGGAACAGCTGAGTTTTCATCTCCAGTGGCTTTACAGACATGACTTATACATATGATATATCGTGATCAACGATATGCCAAACAATCTATATCTAACTTGTAACAATGCCAAGCCTCAGCATCATTTTTTTGATCAACATCTGGTGCGTTCATGGTAAACGGTAAAGTTAAGATAAATAATCTACAGCATAATCTTAGCCACTTTGATGGAAACTAGCTGTGTCAAGTCGACATTTCGTCTAATGGCAACACTATTTAAGTAATAACAGTGTTGTCTGATGTCCCATTCAACATGTTTGCAACAATGTAATAGCAGGATCATTGATGTTGCTTCTTCACTCAATGTTACAATTGAACCTGTTGGACTGTGACCGAACCGAGGCACATTGATCCAGTTGAAGATGTCAGTGTCTTTCTAAAATACTGCCAGTATATCCATCTATATTTACAATTCTATGAAAATCCTCATCAGTAATCTGTTTGAATCTATTTCAGAGCCAAAATAATTCCACTGATGCGGATGCAGATTAGACGATAAGATAACTTTCATTAAAGGTTAATATACAGCACATTTGTGTCAAAAAGATTGTTTCAATGCATTTTACACTGCCACGGTCATTGCAATCAAGACCACCAGCTGGACAGTTAGGTCTATGGAGGAAAGAGACTGAGAACTGTGTGTTTGTCTGTATTTATGTATGTGTGTTATAGCAGAGGTTCTCAAACTTTTTGGGGCCGGTGACCCCTTTTGTGATAGCAAATTCATCAGGGACCCCCTCATAACTTGAGTGAGATAAAAATAAAAAAAAAATATATATATATATATATATATATATATAGCATACAGGGAGTTTTACTATTACTTTGGAAGTGCATGGCCAGACTAAGGAACATTTTAAAGGCCCACCTCTTGGCATCTGAGAAAATGTTGCCGTTTTCAAGCTAATATCCTGCAATTCTACACAATTTTGCAATGATGCAGAGAGAAAATGTTTTAAAGTTGGAAGTTTTTTTTGTTGTTGCCCTAACACCACACAGATGATTCAAATGATTAAAGCGTGATGATTATTTGAATCAGCTGTGGAGTACTATGGCAAAAACCAAAAGGTGCACCCCTTGGTGTCCTGAGGACTGAGTTTGGGAAACCCTATCTAAATTGAAACAATAACAAAGAACTCTGTTTTGGTAAAAAGCTGAGTGATGGGCCTGGAGAAATGTAACAACTCTTAAATGCATAGACAGAGCTATGGATACAAGGACTGACCACCCACACAATCAAAATGATAGTTTTAACAATATGTTGAGGCTATGCAGTGTTTGTTTACGTTTACGTTGTTTACAAACATTGGAGTAAAACAAGCTTATATTTTGGGTTCTGATAGGGTACAGTTGAAATAAGGCATTTATAAGTTATATTAAGGTATTCCATACCAAAAATGGATGTAGCAACTAAGGATTCTCGCTTTAAATTACAAAGCATTTACGTGTGGGGGAGGTAGAATAATTATTAAGAAGAAAAATGGATAATTAGTGGAGCACTGTGGATACCATCATCCCTGTGAGCCTCCCAGGCCCATGTTGCCCAGGGTTAAGAACATAGATTCTAGATGAATAATATGACAATGTATTACACCCTCTAAACTTATTCCACAGATTCATTGAACCTGAAATATGATTTGAGATATGACCATGGACCCCACTTTGAGAACCCCTGTGTCATAGGAACAAAAAGCAGTGCAAAAACACAGTACTACTGCAACTTACTATACCTAAACATATATATCAGCATGCCCAGAATACATAAACCATGCCTAATTGTACATTTGTGGTGATGAAAATAATTAACAAACATGTTTTTATTTACAATGGTTAATAGAGTTTAAAATGATTGCTATTATACGATTACAGATTTTCTGATAGCCTAAATTGATAAACTGTATCTACCTTATGCACAACTGCTTCAGAAACTAACTGTAGGCTATATCTCAGCAGGGGAGAAACAACGGATTGAGAGCATGATGATTCACACACTACATACCACAGTTCTTTTGTACTACTGGCTGCTTTGTTTCTATTAAATGACATTTAAGTACATTATAAAAAGGGGTCAATGGGACTTAAAGAGAAACTCTCCAAACTAGAGTCCATCATATTCTCCAACTTCCATGTCCGCAATGTGTTAGGGGGTGTCATTGGGCATAGGTCACTCACCACCTAACGATGTGT
Organism: Oncorhynchus clarkii lewisi; assembly: GCF_045791955.1. NCBI lineage: Eukaryota > Metazoa > Chordata > Actinopteri > Salmoniformes > Salmonidae > Oncorhynchus > Oncorhynchus clarkii. The sequence continues at coordinate 46,838,794 of NC_092162.1, forward strand.
TCTCCTGTCTCTGTTTGCGTAGCTCGCTTTGTACTGTAATAATCACTAGGTTAGTGTCGTGTTTCTTTGTGTGATATTAAGAATGCGAAACTGCAGTAGGGCCAATTGAAGAGACAATTATTGAACTTTTCCACCATGAAGTCACTGTTTTGTCTTACCATTAATGTGCTGTTGTTGTGGAACTGGGCTCCGGGAGGTCTTTGGATCCAGAATTATAATGACAGATTTTCAGAGGAACGTCGTCCTTCACGTTTACAACATGGATATATATACAGTACTGCCAAAATGCGCAGAATAGTACCAACTCCTTGAACTTTTCCTTCACTCCTCATTCTCCATACTAGGATTGTATTCCGAAAGACTGTTTTCCTTTGTTCTCTCTTCATCCTCTTTTTAAGCCCCAGAGGACCATGAGATTGTGCGTCCTCAGGCTGTGTTTCTCTGTGTCTTAGTGTTGTGGTGCGTGTGTTCATGTCAGTACTTGTGCCTACTGTGGATCGCATGCTTTAGCCCTTGACTGGACACAAAACGTTGCTCAAATACAAACTCCCTACAGCCTGTCAGCGGATGAGCATCGAGGATCCTTGTAAAGTTATCGAGGGAACCAAATAACTCAATACAGATCTATCATAAGTGTTACCAGCTCTGTACGAAACAAATAGGAAATAAAGGCCTTTTAATTAGCTTGGATTCATGTGTTGTCTGTGCATCATGACTTGACTTTGTTCTTTACAAGGGGATTTCAACTTCAGCATCAGAGGGCTGGATTATGAGCTACCCATTAATTTCGCAAGATATCTGGAATTTATGGCACATTGGTAGTGAGAACTCAGATGATTTATTATTTAACCATCTATAGTTTATTAAGCAAGTGATCAAACCACAGCTGTGTGTACAAGTAGAATGTCAGTATTTCGGTCTCGTATAACATACACATACATGGTAAAGTTATTTCAACATAAAATACTGTCTTTAAATATACGTACAGTTCATTAGACTGATAGCTGTATTGGTCTTTAAGGAAAGGCACATAAAGAAGGCCCTTGTATGTTGTTCCCTGTGCATTACAAATCATGTACATGTTTCACTTGAAATAAAAAGAGGCTGTCCATCTTCCAACATAAGTTACTATGTGGGCTCCAACGGTACGGTTTAATAGGACACATTAATACTATATCGGTACAAATATAGTTGAGTATAGGTTCAAAGATTCTAAACCAAAAAATGCATAAATAAATTATTAAAATATCTTAACAAATGTGACAAGTATGACATCTCAGAGACTATAGTAGACCACACTGATGAGCAGCTCAGAGAAAATGGTCTGTGACGGAAATTGAACTACAAACCATAAAGATTAATCATAAACAAGTCACATCTCACATCAGAAGCATTCATGGCAATGTGTAATGTTATCACTGCAATGAAAGATTATTGAAAGTAATTCCTATGAGTGCCTTTTCAGTAGTTTGAGAAAAATAAAGTTGTTTTTGCAGTGCACAATGAAGCACAAAATAAATACAGTATGTTTGTGATGTACAGGTAAAATATGTGGATGTGATATTGTTTAGATTTCTGGTCTGGAGCTTCGCAGTTTACTGTACCCCAGACCAACATTCTCTTTGTGCGGACGCTGTGTGCTCTTCACACCTTTGACCAACTGGTATGAAGTGGGCCTAAGAGCATAGAGGTCAAGGGTCGAGGCAGGGGTCATCCGGATTTGGAAGGTTCCTCACCATGCCTCTGAGAACAGCTGGCAGGTAGGTGTCACTAAGCACCATGGTTCAGTGTCAGGGTGGGAGGGTACCGAATGCTAATGATAGTGACACGTTGCAAGCATCGGGGAAGTGTCTGACTTTTTACAGGGGGCACCACCCTTTTACTTGGACAACTTGCTGATGACACGAATCAGAGCCCCGTTCTCGTCCTTCAGTCTTTGGTTGTCTGATTTGAGCTCTGTCAAGACCTACAGGAACAGAGAGAGCAGCATTAGATTGTCATGGTAGCTTGTTCTCTGTAGGGAACAGCGGTGACACATACTGTAGACAGAAATATGTGGAAGGGACACTGCCTTGTCTATGTTCCTTCTGCTGAGGGACATTGACAGAAATGATATAAACATTGTTTATCATTTTTAGGCGAATTAGGAATGATATTCAATATTTAAATCACCAAGAACTCATTGCTAAATGATTGAACTCTACAGTCACGACATGCAAAGGGTGGACAAAAGACTAGCTTCCAGCAATGAGAGCATGCTGATACAGTATGATAGGGACATTATTTGGGAGTATGGTTCTATTTGCAAACTGCGAACCGAAAGGGAGAGAGATGCAAGGCGATCAACTTCCTCAATCTAGGTCATCTCCCACAGCATGAGTAATGATTAAAAATAGCCACAATCTTTGTCAAAATCTCCCCCATCCCCCACAGACAGTGCAGTGAACAATAACATTTTGTGCTTGCATGAAAAAGCCAACACAGACGATGATGCACTCATCTCTTCACCCCTGTCTAGTCCAGTTACGACAATCAAATAGCAACATATTGTTATGTATTATATTTGACGATGCATACTGCCAATGCCCCTGGAGAACAAGGACTGTTTGTCCTGTTCTGTCTCCGTCAAAGCTGTATGTAGTACACACACACACACACACTAATGTGCACATGTTTTTTGGGCCAGTGGAAAAGGGTTTAGTGAGTTAATGGATGCCAATGAGATTACACATTCTATTGCCACATGATTGAGACAAAATGTACTAGTTAAAAATGTCAAATTCCCTGTCAGCCACTACATTGGACACTGTAGCAAGAGGCAAACAATGAAATGTTAATCCCTACACAAGGTCCCATTGGCGACTTCGGCACTCGGCCATGCAGCAGTCTCTCAAGCACCGTCCAGACTGTTTCTGGGTTCGTTCAAGCTGTTGATTAAGTGACTCACTTGACTATACTGTAATAATAACCACTGGAGAAACGTTAGGCTGCAACTACTACTGTCCTGGTCTCTACACAGCCTAGTAATTCGCCTATGCAGCTATGTAGCTCAAAATAGATTTAAAGGCAGCGGTCACAAGATTATTTAGGGAGAGGGGTTTTAGAGTCAGCAAGAGGTATGCCACATGAGTGAGAGAGGCCAAAGGTGGAGGAGTGAGAGGTGGGCGGAACCTGCCTGATAAGAGTACAGCAGCACAGCAGCAGAGAGGGGAGGAGGTGCAGCAGGAGGAGAACCAGGAGGAGGAAGGCAGAGGAGGATGTGTGGCTGAGGAAGAGGGGGGTAGAGAGGTGGAGGCTTGGGGGACAGGGGGGGTTAGAGGTCCTCTGTCTCAGGCAGGGAGGCCATCTGGGAAAGGTGGGCGAGGACACGCAGCATGGCCCTGTTCTCAGCCAAGAGACGCTCATTGCCGCTCCGCAGTGCCAGAACAGGGAGGGCCTATACACACAGGAAGATGGAGAGACAGAAAGACAGAGCAGGGGGGCAGGCCAGTGCACGGGAGGAGACCGATATATAAACACACACAGTCACGCACAGAGGCAGACGTACACACTGAGGAGCTCCTCAACGACATTCACACAAATAGATACCGTAAAAGGAAACAAGAAAAATCTAGGCAAAAGAAAAGCTAAACACAGCAAGGAGCTATCCTAAGTTCTGCTCTCCACAAACCTGGGCAGTTTTAAAAAGGCAGTGGCTGGGGAGATGCTGTATGGATTACATAGCTTGTCAGTCATGCTGGGGTGAGAAGTGGGCAGGGGACTTTCAATATAACATTACATTTCAGCATAAGTAAGAGATCCCAATAAGTTATAGAAAAATGGAAAATATTAATTTCCCTGGCAAGACTGAGATAAACATCAGGTCTGGGGATTGACGCCGTTCCTAAGGGAAACCACAGGCACGCAAGGAGGCAGCACACACAGAGACAGAGGAAAGTCAAGCCCCATGTGGCTCAGAGAGTGGCCTCAGAGGCTTCCCCTCAGCAACCCAGAGAGGAGAAGAAAGTCAGGTAGAACGGGAAGAAGTTAAGATTAGCCTGAAGGGAAGGGAAAAGCTGGGGGGAAAGGAAGAGAGAAGCCCAGTGAGGAGAAGAAGGCTAGAGAGAAAGAGAGAAGACTAGGGAGAAAGAGATGGAGGAGATCCAGCTGCTAACACCCCAGGGCACTTTGGAGGAAACCATTTGAAGTCTGCCTTTACTCGGACTGAAAAATTCATGGATATGTCAGAATGTTCCTCTGTGCTGTCTCGGTAAGCCTTTCACAACACACTGTTCTGAAGGACCACCATTGAAAAGTTTATCTTGGAGTGGAGAGAGAGAGTAGAGAGGAGAGAGCCAGAGGGGTGAGATTGAGAGAGAATGCATAGTTATCCATCATGATGTTTTAACGCTTTTGATCTCTTTGATATCTACCAGAGCTGACTTCACTAAGCCCTGTAGATAAATTCCCAAATGTTGCCAGAGCTGAAGTTTCAGAGGCTGACAGGAATAATCCTAGCCCTTTATTCAAAAGAAGAAAACCAAAGATCAGTGAGCCATAGGGAGTAACCAGAATTTCCACACATTGGACAGACACTGTGGCACAGGGAAAAGTATAGAAACACACCAGAATATGTGAATAGGGGAAAAGCATGTCAGTATAATGTTGCATGTGCATATCTCTATCCCAGCGAGCAAAACTGGTTGCAATGACATCCAAGCAACCTGGTTTCTTGTTGTAATGACATTACAGCCAGCCTGCTGGGATATGACTTTACATACGTATCTGGTGTATGTACTCTAACGTGTGCAATGTGTATGTTTGTGTGCACAGACATGTGTTCATGCCCAGGTCTCTAAAGAGGTGAGGTGACAGGCAGGTGTCAATCACTTCTCGGTGGCAACCAGACCACTCACCGTCCCGTCCCCCCTCCCTGGCCCTGTGCCAGCCTGCCTCATGCTTGGGGCTCAGGGCTGGTACCCACAGCGGAAATTTCTCACTGGGGCAGCTTCCTGCTGAGGCAACATGGGGTCACAACATGGGGTCAAACATTCTGTTCCCGTCTTCCGTCTCACATCTCTGTGTCACATGCTGAGTAGTCATCATAACCTTTGGATATTGCTAGAAGTGGTTCCAACTTACATTAGGTTCACGTCTACTCAGTCCTGAATGATATCCTGCTGCTGTTTTGCTCTCCCCCTTGCTCTTTGAAATGCTAAATATGTGTAGCCTATAACAGACAGCAGGCTGTGCTGCTGGGTGTGTGACTGTAGCAGCGTGGAGTTTCTCACTCCCTTTCCTGAGCCCTGACCTTGGCAGGGGATACTCAGAATGATGCTGGATAATGAGCCTGAAATTTGGCCTACTCCCTCAACCTCACCTGTTTTCCTATAATTACCAAGCAGAGCCTTGTGCTGACCTCCGCCCTTCCTGTTACAGTGAAGGCCTTACCTTGAGCTCCTCCTCCATGTCTGTTACCCTCTTCTCCAGAGCCTGTTTTTCCTGAGAAGGGTAAATGTTAGAACAGGTCGTTCGGGTCAGAATCAAAATGGATGTTAAGATTTCTACTTTTAAGTTAAAAAGAGTTATTTTTCAATTCTCACACATGATAATGAGCCCATAGTGGATTGAACATACAGAAACCAACACACAGTAATATGACATGGAAGAGATCAGAAGAAAAGAGATTATAAGGGCACAAGGTGAGACCCAAATGCAGACACAGGAGGCAGATGGTGGAGCTCCGATATTTATTACACCAAAAGAGGTAGGCAAAAGACAGGTCGGGGACAGGCGACAGTTCATAAACCAGGTCAGAGTCCAAACAGTACCAGGGGATAGGCAGGCTCGAGGTCAGGACAGGCAGGGGTTCAGTGAACAGGTTCGAGTCCAAACAGTACCAGGGGACAGGCAGGCTCGAGGTCAGAACAGGCAAGGGTCAAAACCAGGAGGGCTAGGAAAAAACAGAGACTGGGAAAAATAGGAGCTACGAGAAACGCTTGTTGACTTGGCAAAACAAGACGACCTGGCACAGAGAGACAGGAAACGCAGGGATAAATACACCAGGGACTAATGGGGAAAACAGGAGACACCTGGAGGTGGGTGGAGGCAATCACCAAGACAGGTGAAACAGATCAGGGTATGACAGTACCCCCCCCTCTAGGGACGCCACCTGGTGTCCTACCTGGGCGCATAACTGGCTGACCGGGATTTCGGCGGTGAAAGTCGGCAATGAGGGCCGGGTCCAGGATGTCTCTAGCGGGAACCCAGCACCTCTCCTCTGGGCCATAACCCTCCCAGTCAACCAGGTACTGTAAACCCCTGCCCCATGGTCGAACACCAAGGAGACGTTGAACCGTGTATGCTGGATGGCCATCGATGACACGGTGGGAGGGATGGGCCTGGAGACAGAAGATAAAGGGCTGTGAGGCACGTGCTTAATCCTAAACACATGGAAAGTTGGGTGAGTACGCGGTAAAACAAGATGGACAGCAGTGGAACTAAGGACCCTAGAGATGGGAAAAGGACCCCATGAAATGGGGCAGGTCCCGAGTGGAAAGCCATACCCTCTGCGGTAGTGGGGAGCTGGAGGCTGGCGGTGGTCCGCTTATCGACAATATCTGGAGTGGGTCTTGAGAAGTGACGCCCGAGCTCTTCTCCAGGTACATCGACAGCAGTGGACAAACATCTGGTCCGAGGGTACGTTAACCTCCTGCTCTTCTGGTAAGATTGAAGGTTGATAGCACTCCAAAGGGGAGAGTCCCGTGGCTGAATAAGGAAGGGTGTTCCGGGCATACTCCACCCAGACCAGTTGTTGGCTTCAGGTAGTGGGGTTGGTTGAGACCAGGCATCTTAGGGTGGTTTCTAGGTCCTGGTTAGCTCGCTCCGACTGGCCATTGGATTGGGGATGGAATCTGGAGGACAGGCTGGCCGATGACCCAATAAGGGTGCAGAACGCCTTCCAGAACTGAGACAAGAACTAAGGACCCCGGTTGGAGACCATGTCCACCGGAAGTCCATGGATCCAGAAGACGTGCTGCACCATAAGCTGTGCCGTCTCCTTGGCAGAGGATAGTTTGGGGAGAGGGATGGAATGGGCAGCCTTGGAGAACCGGTCCAATACCGTCAGAATGACAGTGTTACCATCAGATGGAGGGAGCCCAGTGACAAAGTCCAGAGAGATATAGGACCAGGGACAATGAGGGACAGGTAGTGGCTGAAGGAGGCCAGAAAAAGCTTACAGTGGAGTCTTGTTCTGAGCACACTGTGCACGTGGCGACGAAGGCAGCGATGTCAGGAACCATTGTGGGCCACCAGAAACATTGTCAAACAAAAGCTAGGGTACAACGGGAACCTGGATGACAGGTCAGCCTGGAGGAATGAGCCCATTCCAGGACCATATTGAGTTAGGGACAAACAACCGGTTAGCCGGGCCCCATTTAGGTCCAGGCTGGAAATGTTGTGCCTTGCGGACCAAGGTTACAATACCCCAATCAAGTGAAGCCGCAATGCATGAGGTAGGGAGAATGGTTTCGGAGACCGGGGGTGTGGCAGAGGAACTGTATAGGCGGGAGAGGGTGTCAGGCTTCACATTTTTGGAACCTGGGCGGTAGGAAATGGTGAAGTTGAATCTGGTGCACAATAAAGCCCACCAGGCCTGCCTGGAGTTAAGGCGCTTGGCTGTACGGAGATATTCCAAATTTTTATGGTCGGTCCAAACCAAGAATGGCTGTTCTGCTCCTTCCAGCAAGTGTCTCCACTCTTCCAGCGCCATCTTGACCGGCAGAAGTTCTCGGTTGCCTAGGTCGTAGTTCCTCTCTGCAGAATTGAGACGATGGGACAAGAAGGCATAGGGATGGAGCTTCTGGTCCTGGGCAGGTTGCTGGTGCAGGATGGCCCCCACTCCAATATCAGAAGCATCAACCTCTACCACAAATTGGCGGGATAGATCCGGATGGACGAGGATGGGTGCTGTGGTGAACCAACGCCTCAGGTCCACAAGGTCTCTGTCAACCGCTGGAGACCATGTGAACGGTACTTTGGGAGAGGTGAGTGCAGAGAGGGGTGCTGCCAGGGTGCTGTAGCCCCGAATGAAATGGCTGTAGCGAACCCCAGGAAACGTAACTGCACCCTGGACGTAGGTTGAGGCCACTCTACCACTGCTTCACTTTTTCAGGATTCATTTGGACATTTCCATCAGTGATGGCATATCCCAGAAAGGAGATTGTAGAGCGGTGGAACTCACACTTTTCGGCTTTCACCAACAATTGGTTCTCCAGGAGGCGCTGAAGGACTTGTCTGACATGAAGAACGTGTTCTTGGGCAGACCGGGAAAAAAAACAGGATGTCGTCAAGGTAGATGAACACGAAACGGTTTAGCAACCCCTGGAGCACATCGTTTACCAGAGCTTGGAAGACAGCGGGGACGTTGATGAGTCCAAACAACATGACATGGTACTCATAATGTCCACTGGCTGTTAAATGCTGTCTTCCACTCATCTCCTTCGAGTTTCCAAACCAGGTGGTAGGCATTCCGAAGGTCCAGTTTGGAAAAAATGTTGGTCACCTGGAGAGGTTCAAAGGCAGAGGAGAGGAGTGGTAGGGGGTTAACAATTCTTGATCGTTATATCATTCAGACAACAGTAGTTAATGCATGGACGCAGGTTCTTGTCCTTCTCCACAAAGACAAACCCCGCGCCGGCAGGAGATGCAGACAGACGGATGCCTCCAGTACCTAGAGAATCCTCAATGTACTCTTCCATGGGCTTGGTCTCTGGGCCGGATAGAGAATATAGACGACCACGAGGTGGTGTGGTGCCTGGGAGGAGATCAATGGCACAATCATAGGATGGTACGGGGGAAGAGAAGTAGCCCGTGCCTTACTGAAGACCTCCAGGAGGTCATGGTACTCAGTGGGGATGGCAGAGACATCCGTGGATTTGCTTACGTCCTGAGGGAGACGTCTCAAGGACGGCTGTGCCGCTTTTAGGCAATGAGAATGACAAAACGGGCTCCAACCCAGGATGGAGCTCGTGGTCCAGTCAATAACAAGATTGTGTTTCTGGAGCCAAGAAAATCCCAAAACCACAGGAAGAGAGGGAAAAAAAGATGAGGAGGAACTGAATGGTCTCACTTTGGGTTTCGTGATACCCGTATATAAACGGGCACAGTGCTACGGGTGACTCTTCCAATAGAGCGGCCGTCCAGTGCCCTTGCATCCATGGGGACAGAGAGAAGTTGAGTGGGAATACTTAATTCAGAAACCAGGGTAGCATCCATAAAACTTTCATCAGCCCCAGAGTCAATGAGCACTCGGAGAGACAGACTGGTTTCCCCACAGCAGAATCACAAAAAAAGGTGGACTGGTGATGGAAGTTAGGGGACTCCCAGTCTGGCTCACCAGAGTACTTGTACCCACTAAAAAGGGTTTCTTAGCCGGGCAAGTGGCTATATAATGTCCCGCCCCTCCACTGTACAGACAACAGTTAGAATGCAAACTACGTGAGCATTCCCCAACCGATAACCTAGCTCTTCCCAGTTGCATGGGCTCAGGAGAATCCAACTCACCCGTTGCCGATGATTCTCTGGGAACTTCGGGTGTTTTCAGCTCTTCTCAGAAATACCAACTTCGGGGATTTCCGGATTCCGGAGGGGTACCAGCATCATCAGACGAATGAGTGTTCTCGAGACCCGACCTCCTCTCACACCAGCGTTCTCGTAGGCGCCCATCAATCCTGATTGCCAGGGCGATGAGGAAATTGAGGTCCCGTGGTATTTCCCAAGCTGCGAGCTTGTCCTTTATCCCCTCCGACAGTCCGTGGAGAAAGGTGTCAAACAGAGCCTCCGGATTCCAGGAACTCTCGGCGGCCAATGTGCAAAAATCTACTGCGTAGTCTGCCACATTACTGGAGTTCTGATGTACCTGCAGTAGTTTGAGCCGCCTCTCTCTCGGGCACGGGAGAATCGAAAACCTTCCTCACTTCTGCCATGAATTCCTCCAAACTATGGCACACAGCGGATTGCTGCTCCTACACAGCCGTTGCCCAGGAGAGCGCCCTTCCGGACATTAGGGCGATAAACTACACTATCTTTGACCAGTCCGATGAGAACGAAGAGGGCTGGAGTTCGAAAATGAGGGAGCACTGGGAAAGGAATGCCCGGCAGGTACCAGGATCGCCTGCATAACGCTCCGGAGGAGGTAAGCGGGGTTCTCAATGAGCCGGGGAAGGTTGAACAAATCCACTAGTAGTAGAAAGGTTACTGGGTGGTTAGGAGGTCTCAGAGATGGCGGGCTGCCTAGGAGCTAACTCACTGATTTGCTCCATAATAGCCTTTGAACCCTTGGTTGTGGCGTTCGGTCAGGGAACGAATCCCTTCTAAAAGGTCCAGCAGTAGCTCTTCATGCCTCTCAATGGTGGCTCCCTGCAGGGAGACAGCGTGACGGAAATGGTCCAAGTCTGCTGGGTCTGTCATGGCCAGTTTGTACCTTAAGGGCACAAAGTGAGACCCAAATGCAGACACAGGAGGCAGATGGTGGAGCTCCTATATTTATTACACCAAAAGGGGTAGGAAAAAGACAGGTCGGGGACAGGAGAGAGTTCCTCTACCAGAGTCCAAACAGAGTCCAAACAGTACCAGGGGATAGGCAGGCTTGAGGTCAGGACAGGCAGAGTGGTCAGGCCGGCGGATTCAGACTCAGGACAGGCAAGGGTCAAAACCAGGAGGGCTAGGAAAAAACAGAGACTGGGAAAAATAGGAGCTAGGAGAAACGTTGGTTGACTTGGCAAAACAAGACGAACTGGCACAGAGAGACAGGAAACACAGGGATAAATACACCGCGGACTAATGGGGAAAACAGGGGACACCTGGAGGTGGGTGGAGACAATCACTAAGACAGGTAAAACAGATCAGGGCGTGGCAGGGAAGAAAAAAAGAGGAGAGTGAAAGAAAATGTTGACGTCAAGCTGTCAGGGTTAAAAGAGAATTGGAGTGGTGAAATCAAGTAGATGAGGCAGATGAGGCAGATGGCTTTGTGAAAAAAAAGAAAAAGAAGCCCTCAAGATTTTAGAATAAGTGATAAATACCCTTTTTTCTGATTCAAGTACAGTGGATCTTTCAGATATTCTGTCCTGTTTCTGTAAGACAGAGTGGCACTGTTATCACAAAGTGAAAAAATAATGCAGTGGGTTGATTTAAAATGGGATAAAACTGAATTTTAAATACAATATGTTTGAAAACTTTGTGGGGAGTACACTGGTTCATTCTCTAATCATCTTGCGGTTGCTTTGAACAATGTATTGCTAAAATGCAATATGCATGTTGTTGAGACGTGTGAACTAGACTGAACTTAATTAAGATAGTCTACAGATGGTTATACAGGACAGTGTCAGTGTTGTGTGCAGCATTACTGTACCTGGTTGACTTTGTCCAGCTGGGAGCGGATCTTGGTCAGCTCGTGTTTGCTGTCATCCAGCCGGGACTTGAGCTTGTCGTTCTCTGCCAAGGCGTCTTCATACATCTGAAAGAGGACAAACCAAAGGGTTAATGCTTATGCCACTTGGAGATACCTTATCATATGTAAACATTTGTCCTATGATAGTCCAGCTCTGCACCAGGTGAATCAAAACTGTCATCAAGGCAAAGGGTGGATATCTTGAAGAATCTCAAATATAAAATATATTTTGATTTGTTTTACACTTTTTTGGTTACTACATGATTCTATATGTGTTAGTTCATAGTTTTGATGTCTACAATGTATAAAAATAGTAAACAATTTAGAAAAACCCTTGAATGAGTAGGTGTCTCCAAACTTTTGACTGGTACTGTATGTTTTTTGTTTGTTTTGTTTACCAGTTAGTGTTGTTAAGATAAAAAAAATATGCATTTTCTGCTTCCCTTCTGGGTCCGACAGTAGGCATACCTTCTTGTAGTCCCTGGGGCTGGTGTCATCCTCCTGCTTGTTCAATGCTGCAAGTCTGGTCTCCCTCCGTGTGTAGGAGCTGGTTCTGCCCAGGGGTTCAGCCTTGCTGTCCCCACCACCAGAGTCCAACCTGGGAGGAAGACAGAAGCACACCTCCTTGAGTGGGTGGTTTACAGCATCCAGCAACACAGCTGACATTGCAACAGTGTTGAAACACTGACATACATTGTTGTTGAAACATTGACATAGATATATATATATATTTGGAGTGCTGTATGTACAGTACCAGTCAAAAGTCTGGACACAGCTACTCATTCAAGGGTTTTTCTTTATTTTTACTGTTTTCTACATTGTAGAATAATAAGGAAGACATCAAAACTATGGAATCATGTAGTAACCAAAAAAGTGTTAAATAAATCAAAATATATTTTAGATTTGAGATTCTTCAAAGTAACCAGCCTTTGCCTTGATGACAGCTTTGCACACTATTGGCATTCTCTCGACCAGCTTCATGAGGTAGTCACATGGAATGCATTTCAATTAATAGGTGTGCCTTGTTAAAATGTAATTTGTGTATTTTTTTTTCTTTCTTAATGCATTTGAGCCAATCAGTAGGTAGGGTTGGTATACAGAAGACAGCACTATTTGGTAAAAGATCAAGTCCATGACAGGAAGGAACAGGCAGGAACAGCTCAAATAAGCAAAGAGAAACAACAGTCCATCACTACTTTAAGATATGAAGGTCAGTCAATACAGAACATTTCAAGAACATTAAAATATTTCTTAAAGTGCAGTCAAAAAAAACAAGCGCTATGATGAAACTGGCTCTCATGAGGACCGCTACAGGAAATAAAGACCCAGAGTTACCTCTGCTGCAGAGGACAAGTTCATTAGAGTTACCAGCCTCAGAAATTGCAGCCCAAATAAATGCTTCACAGAGTTCAAGTAACAGACACATCTCAACATCAACAGTTCAGAGGAGACTGCATGAATCGGGCCTTCATGGTTGAATTGCTGCATAGAAACCACTACTAAAGGACACCAATAATAAGAAGAGACTTGCTTGAGCCAAAAAACAGGAGTAATGTACATTAGACCTTTGCAGGTCTGTCCTTCGGTCTGATGAGTCAAAATGTGAGATTTTTGGTTCAAAACCCTGTGTCTTTATGAGATGCAGAGAAGGTGAATGGATGATCTCTGCATGTGTGGTTCCCACCGTGTGGCATAGAGGAGGTGGTTTGATGATGCTTTGCTGGTGACATTGTTGCCGATTTAGTTAGAATTCAAGGCACACTTAACCAGCATGGCTAACACAGCATTCTGCAGCAATACGCCATCCCATCTGATTTGCGCTTACTAGGACTATCATTTGTTTTTGAACAGGACAATGACCCAACACACCTCCAGGCTGTGTAAGGGCTATTTGACCAAGAAGGAGAATGATGGAGTGCTGCATCAGATGACCTGGCCTCCACAATCCCTCAACCCAATTGAGATGGTTTGGGATGAGTTGGACCACATAGTGAAGGTAAAGCAGCCAACAAGTGCTCAGCACATGTGGGAACTCCTGAAAAGCATTCCAGGTGAAGCTGGTTGAGAGGATGCCAAGAGTGTGCAAAGCTGTCATCAAGGCAAAGGGTGGCTACTTTGAATAATCTCAAATCTAAAATATATTTTGATTTGATTAACACTTTTTTGGTTACTACATGATTCCATATGTGTTATTTCATAGTTTTGATGTCTTCACTATTATTCAACAATGTAGAAAATAGTAAAAATAAGGAAAACCCTTGAAGGAGTAGATATGTCCAAACTTTTGACTGGTTCTGTATATCTCATGAGCTAAAAAACAAAAATAGCTCTCAAATTTAGAAGAACGCAAGAGAAGGAATATCTAAATCTGTACTTACCTTGATGCCCTGTCATGCTGAAAATGAACAGAGAAAAGTGAAGTCAGAAACGTAATCACAAACAGCTTTTACTGTATGAAATCAATCTGAGACATTTCCATTGTATGAAGTATCAACCAGAGACTAAAATATTTTCCATTAGGACACCATGCAAAGAAAAAGAGAACCTTTGTAACATCCAAGCCACATTGTGTTCAGATGCCTTGTGTCCCAAAGGACAGGGATTGCATAGGCCTACACAAGTGATCTGCTTGTGATATATCATTCACGGGACCCTGCATGCTCTTCTCTCCTTCTCTGGCACATCCTTCTCTAGTAAGCCCTGTTAATCTTTAAGTGAGTGTTTGCCATCATGTCTCTAAAGGTCCCAGTTTACTGGGTGATAGACTCCAAGTGATGACCACAGGGTATCCGCCATATCATAATGGCTGTGTCTCAAATAGCACCCTATTCCCTATTTAGTGCACTGCTTTTAACCAGAGCCCTATGGGGATGTAGGGAATAGGATACCATTTGGGACACATTCTGGCTTGGCGTGATCTGGTCCTGACTATATGGCTGCATGGCTGCCCAGGCCTGACCGGAGGTGTTTACTGCCTTTCAGTTGGGTAAATTGTGTACGGATATTAGCCATTTACTTGAATAAAGTGTAAAGTCTAGAATATGTCTGGTCCAACATGTTTATCTTCAGTTTCCATCTGTGCTCTCTGTTCTTAGTGAGGAAGGCATCAAATATGGTTGTCCATAACTCAGTAATGACTAGGCCTATCAACACTATGTTCAAATGTTATTGCAGATGCAGTGAAATGCTTATGTTCCTAGTTCCTATCAATCAATACAGTAAATGTCAAACAAGCACCTAATACATATATTTTTTTTTATATACAGTTGAAGTCGGAAGTTTACATACAATTATGTTGGAATCATTAAATCTCGTTTCTCAACCACTCCACAAATGTATTGTTAACCAACTATAGTTTTGGCAAGTCGGTTAGGAAATCTACTTTGTGCATGACACAAGTCATTTTCCCAACAATTGTTTACAGACAGATTATTTCACTTATAATTCACTGTATCACAATTCCAGTGGGTCAGAAGTTTACATACACTAAGTTGACTGTGCCTTTAAACAGCTAGTAAAATTCCAGAAAATTATATCATGGCTTAAGAAGCTTCTGATAGGCTAATTGACATCATTTGAGCCAATTGGAGGTGTACCTGTGGATGTATTTCAAGGCATACCTTCAAACTCAGTGCCTCTTTGCTTGACATCATGGGAAAATAAAAAGAAATCAGCGAAGACCTCAGAAAAAAATTGTAGACCTCCACAAGTCTGGATCATCCTTGGGAGCAATTTCCAAACGCCTGAAGGTACCATGTTCATCTGTACAAACAATAGTACGCAAGTATAAACACCATGGGACCATGCAGCCGTCAAACCGCTCAGGAAGGAGACGCGTTCTGTCTCCTAGAGATGAACGTACTTTGGTGTGAAAAGTGCAAATCAATCCCAGAACAACAGCAAAGGACCTTGTGAAGATTCTGGAGAAAACAGGTACAAGATAATCTATATTCACAGTAAAACGAGTCCTATATCGACATAACCTGAATGTCTGCCCACCAAGGAAGAAGTCACTGCTCCAAAACCGCCATAAAAACTGCCAGACTACAGATCGTACTATCTGGAGAAATGTCCTCTGGTCTGATGAAACAAAAATAGAACTGTTTGGCCATAATGACCATCATTATGTTTGGAGGAAAAAGGGGGAGGCTTGCAAGCCGAAGAACACCATCCCAACCGTAAAGCACGGGGGTGGCAGCATCATGTTGTGGGGGTGCTTTGCTGCAGGAGGGACTGGTGCACTTCACAAAATAGATGGCATCATGGGACAGGAAAATGATTTGGATATATTGAAGCAACATCTCAAGACATTGGTCAGGAAGTAAAGGCTTGGTCACAAATGGGTCTTCCAAATGGACAATGACCCCAAGCATACTTCCAAAGTTGTGACAAAATGGCTTATCGACAACAAAGTCAAGGTATTGGAGTGGCCACCACAAAGCCCTGACCTCAATCCTATAGAAAATGTGTGAGCATAACTGATAAAGTGTGTGCGAGCAAGGAGGCTTACAAACCTGACTCAGTTACACCAGCTCTGTCAGGAGGAATGGACCAAAATTCACCCAATTTATTGTGGGAAGCTTGTGGAAGGCTACCCGAAACGTTTGACTCAAGTAAAAAAAATTAAAAGCAATGCTACCAAATACTAATTTAGTGTATGTAAACATCTGACCCACTGGGAATGTGATGATAGAAATCAAATCTGAAATAAATCATTCTCTCTACTATAATCCTGACATTTCACGTTCTTAAAATAAAGTGGATTTTTACTAGGATTAAATGTCAGGAATTGTGGAAAACTGAGTTAAATGTATTTGGCTAAGGTGTATGTAAACTTCCCACTTCAACTGTATATAAATAGTATGTCAAAATGTTTACAGTGACCAGTGTTCATGACTATGTACATAGGGCAGCAGTCCTTAAGGTGCAGGGTAGAGTACCTGATTTTAGCCGGCTAGTGACAGTGACTAAGGGGCAGAGTAGGGTAGGGTGCTGGACTGAGAGTCAATAGACATGACCCATGGTTGCTGATCCTTGATAAGTGCACATTATGACATGACACGATACAGAGAACATTTTGAAATTGTGAAAAAGAGAGAGGGATTAAAAGAGGGAGAGACAGGACAGAGTGTGATATCCTTGTGATGTCTGGACAGATCTCATGTTCTCTTGCATTCTTTGAGATTTGGAGCTGTTCTCCTGCCTGGGAAAGAGAGCCCTTTAAACACTTACAAAGAGATCAGCTTATTCCCTGGATCTATACTTTGTGGAACCACTCTGGATGACACTCTGGTCTGTCAGTGTTGGGGAAGCTACTCTGAAAATATAGTTTACCAAGCTACCAATTACTTCACACTGGAAGAAGTTGAGCTATAAAGCTACAGAGAAATATAGTTTAGAAAGCTAAAGCTACATTGAAAAAGTAGTTGATTACATTAAAACTAACTGGTGAAAATGTATCACATCTAAATCTTAAACCTTGTTTTATAAGTGCATTGCAGTTCACCATTCAAATACTGCAGATTCCTTTTGTATGGATAGCTGCATGTGATAATGCACTGTTGTTTAGTTTAGTTTATCAGGATACCCATTAGCTATTGCACATGCACCAGATACTCTTCCTGGGGTCCACAGAAAAACAGAATACATTACAGAGTACAGTTATAGACAAGAACAAAATAAGAAATTACATACTATATTTAATTAGGGGTAAATATATTGGCAAGACAACAAAAATACTATTAACACAATATTCATTGATACATATTAATATAATTTTACACAGTACAGTTAATGAGATCTCTCTGTTATACAATATGTTTTTTTTAAAGCTACAGTTTGCTGTGAGTCTATGCAGGACAAACCCAAGAGCAGAAGCAGACCTAAGTGCCTGGTCTTTATTTGGAGGCTCATACACTGTAACATCCACATGGAGGGGAGGTCAATTCAAGGCGCATCATGCGAGAGAGTCCTCTCCTCTGTGAATGTTTATACAGCACTGCCAAAGCTGCCTGGCCTTATGTGGTCATGTCTTCGACTCCATCCAGCCTCATCTCCATCCAGGGACAGAGGGATCCCAGTGACATCTGATGAAGAAGGGCCAAGGATGAGAGGGCCTGGATGACTGCTCTGATGAACTGTACAGGATAAAACACTAACACTGGGTGATCTCATGTCTTTGACAATCTATCTACAGTTTCACAGACAGGCAGCTCACTTGAGTCTCACTTGAGGCTACAATTAGTATCCAAACAGACATACTTTCTCACATTTGATGTACTTTGATGTACTTAAGAGTGCTAATTTTGCTTTGAGCAACACGTCTCCATAAATATTCTTACACTGTGAATAATGGCACTAGTCATTTCCAGGTACCTCCTGGAGCTGGCTTGGAGATAGCAGGGGTACCCAAACCAGTACCACAGTTTGGGAACCACCAATCTAGGTCATGCAGAAACATCCATTGTGACATTTCTAAATCTCCTTCTATTTTAGCTCTAATAGCCTTAGAGTGAGCGGGCCAGAGGCTCGGGGATCAGACATGTGGGAGCTATTTCACAGATTAATGAATTACAGAGATGAATTTCCCCAATGTTTTTTTCCCAGAGCTAATCAAAAATTCTTGCCAAGTTAATTTATTTCTAATTCTTTTACAATGTGTATGCATCCTGAAACATTGTAAATGAACATAGTCAAACAGTGATGTGGGCTTTGATCTCACCTAAAAACATCTGGGTTCCTCAGCATTGGGCCAAAACGCTGCAAGACTTTGTAGTGGGGCTGAGCAGCTATGGAGATGGGCAGTAGGAGTGCCTCAGGATGCAGTTTAGGGATGCAACCTACACTGTGTTCCGAGTTATCTAGCAGAACCTTATAGAATAACAAAGAGATATATGATGGGACCCTGATGGCACTGCGCCTGGTCATGGCACTGTGCACAGTCCTCGCTCTCTATTTATAGAAAAATAATCAGAATCGGCATGGGACTGGGACTGGATAAGTCATGTAAGGCCTAACAGATGCCTGGGGAGTCATTCCAACAGGTTAGAAATAACAACACAACCTTAGATTCAAACACACAGCCAATGGGTTTACAACTCGTCACGACCAACCAGCACACAGAGGGTCTGCTGCTGTACAGTACACATGCTGGGGGTTGACTGGGCTGCTGTGGAGGGTCACTCCTTTAGTACACTCCCTACAGTCCCTTCAGAACGTATTCACATGCCTGGACTTTTTCCACATTTTGTATTGTTACAAAGTGGGATTTAATAAACACTGATATATATATATTTTTTTTAAACAATACAAAACTTACACATACAAACGACAGCATACAAACACACACAAACATCAATGACATCACTCTACCCAGACCCACCTACTCACACCCCCATCTCCAGCGCCCGCATCACTCTCTGCCACATGGCCTCAAACTGCACCATTTTGTTTCTCTCACTGCACCCTCATATGCCATGTCTTTTAATATGCAGACTGATTCAAAGTAAATGTACGCTGTAATTCTTTTCACAGACAACTTTCTAACTCTGCCCATAGCTTTTAGACTTTAAAGCATTCCCCGAAGGCATAGATTATTGAGTCATTGTTAGTTTTACACTCAAGACATGACTGTGCTGTACAATTTGTGAAAGTTGTCCCTTGTATAATACATTCTAGATATTAGTTTATACTGGAATAATCATACATTTTATGATTGAAAATATCATTTCATTTTAAATCTTGGTTCCAATAGTTCATATTTTTTCCTTAGAGATTGTCTGTTGGATAGGCTCTCTGCAAGGTTTTGTATATCTTACCTATCATATGAACATCCTTCTCTGACTCAAATAGGATTCTCTCAAGATTGCTCAGATGTCCAAAAGATTTCAAATCAACATTTTGTGATATTAAACTTTGAAGTTGCATGTATTTAAAAATATCTACATTGGTCAGTCCAAAATGGCTTTTAAATTCTGTATTGGAAATAATTGTATGTCCTATTACCCTCATAATATATGGTTTCTATGCCTTTAGTCTTCCATGCATGCTTAACATTTATTTGATTGTAATTTTTTGTCAACGATCTAAACAAAATACTAATGTCAAAGTGGATGAACATTTTAAGATTTTATTTTTAGTTAATGGAAAATAAAACACTAATAACACTAAACACTAAAACACTAACACTAAAACACGGATTATATAAGTATTCAATAAATGTTAGAATCGCTTTTGACAGCAATTGCGGCTCTGAGTCTTTCTGGTTAAGGCTCTAAGAGCCTTGGACACCTGGATTGTACAATATTTGCCCATTATTCTTAAAAAATGTCTTCAAGCTCTGTCAAATTGGTTGTTAGACAGACATTTTCAAGTCTTGCCATATATTTTCAAGATGATTTAAGTGAAAGCTGTAACAATGCCACTCAAGAACATTCAATGTTGTCTTGGTAAGCAACTCCAGCGTATATTTGACCTTGTGTTTTAGGTAATTGTCTGGCTGAAAGGTGAATTTGTCTTCCAGTGTCTGTTGGAAAGCAGAGTGAACCAAGTTTTCCTCTAGGATTTTGCCTGTGCTTATGAGGAGTTGTACTCAGTGATGTGTTGTGTTTGCCCCAAACATAAGGCTTTGTACTTCTACCATGCGTCTGCATCTGCATTGCTTGCTGTTTGGGGTTGTAGGCTGGGTTTCTGAATAGCATTTTGTGACATCAGCTGATGTTAAAAGGGCTTTATAAATACATTTGATTGATTGAAATGTGATTGTATTCAGGACATAACGTTTATTTCTTTGCCACATTGTTTGCAGTACTTTAGTGCCTTATTGCAAAAAGTATGCATGTTTTGAATATTTAATTTTGTATTTTTCTCTGTCATTTATATTAGTATTGTGAGGTAATTACAATGTTTCTGATCCATCCTCAATTATCTCCTATCACTGCCATTAAACTCCGCAACTGTTTTAAAGTCACCATTGGCCTCATGGTGAAATCCCTGAGCGGTTTCTTTCCTCTCCAGCAACTGAGTTAGGAAGGGTGTCTGTATATTTGTAGTGACTGGGTTTTTGATAGACCATTCGAAGTGTAATTAATAACTTCACCATGTTCAAATGGATATTCAATGTCTGCTTTAAAAAAAATCCATCTACCAATAGGTGCCCTTTTTTGCAAACAACTGGAAAACTTCCCTGGTCTTTGTGGTTGAATATGTGCTTGAAATCCACCACTCGACTGAGGTACCTTACAGATAATTGTATGTGTGGGGTACAGAGAAGGGGAAGTCATTTAAAAATCATGTTAAAAACTATTAGTGCACACAGAGTCCATGCATCTTATTATGTTACTTGTTAAGGACATTTTTACTCCTGAACTTATTCAAGCTTGCCATAACAAAATTGTTGAATTCTTATTGATCCAAGACATTTCTATTTTAATTTTTTACATTTTTGTAAACATTTCTTAAAACATAATTCGACTTGGACAAAATCCGGATATTGTGTGGAGATCAGTGACACAAAATCTAAATGTAATCAATTTCAAATTCAGGCTGTAACACAACAAAATGTGGAACAGTCAAGGTGTGTGAATACTTTCTGAAGGAAATGTATATAAACACTCCACAGTTACCATCACTCCCCCCTACACACTATCTATGCTTTATAATCAGCTCCCGCCCTGTCCCAGCCCTGACGCAAAGCCTATCAGAGCGAGGCTGTGCTTAATGTTATTGCTCTGCAAAGTGTTTCATTTCTTGAAAGACCGCCTTAATGGTCAGCCCCCTCCTCTCTCTTCTTCTCACCTCTTATCCCCGAGGCTGGCTGCCTGGACTCTTGCCCGTTCACCCGCCTGGAAAATATGAGTGAGTTCCACCCTACCGGAATGACCATAGGCTACTGTACTAAACACATAACCATAAAAGCCTATGCTGCTTTTCCAGCTATTCACTGCAGATCTCGCATTTTTCTGGCCATAATTTAGGAAATGACTGATAAGAGTAAACAACTAAAGTACCTCCCCATTTTGGCTTATTATTCTCGCTTGGAAGACTTTTCCTCGTCTAAGTACTGAGAGGCGTCAGGACTTCTGGCCAAATTTCCGCTCTTGTCCAAAGTTTGACATTAAGCATTTCCTCTGAGGAGGCAGACGTGTTTGCTTGTTTACAGTCAAGGCCTGTAGCTTAATGTCTGCTGCTTTGCTGCACACAACAAAACATCTCCCTTGGCAGAGAGAAATGCACCATGTTTTCACCATAAACAATGAGGAGAGTTCTAAACATATCACACCATGCCACTTCCAGTGACTTTTTTACGTGCACTTTTGTCTCCCAGGAAAATATTGCAAATATGTCTTCATTCTGTGCTGACATCATGGAAACTTCATGCCTGAGCTCCAGAGCTTTGGAATTCTCCTGACAGTATTGGGAGACCGTGACACTGTCAGTACTGAGGTAGTGGAGGGCCATGATACTATACTGTCAGTACTGTGGTAGTGGAGGGCCATGATACTATACTGTCAGTACTGTGGTAGTGGAGGGCCATGGTACTATACTGTCAGTACTGTGATAGTGGAGGGCCATGATACTATACTGTCAGTACTGTGGTAGTGGAGGGCCATGATACTATACTGTCAGTACTGTGGTAGTGGGGGCCATGGTACTATACTGTCAGTACTGTGATAGTGGAGGGCCATGATACTATACTGTCAGTACTGTGGTAGTGGAGGGCCATGATACTATACTGTCAGTACTGTGGTAGTGGAGGGCCATGGTACTATACTGTCAGTACTGTGATAGTGGAGGGCCATGATACTATACTGTCAGTACTGTGATAGTGGAGGGCCATGATACTATACTGTCAGTACTGTGGTAGTGGAGGGCCATGATACTATACTGTCAGTACTGTGGTAGTGGAGGGCCATGATACTATACTGTCAGTACTGTGGTAGTGGAGGGCCATGGTACTATACTGTCAGTACTGTGATAGTGGAGGGCCATGATACTATACTGTCAGTACTGTGGTAGTGGAGGGCCATGATACTATACTGTCAGTACTGTGGTAGTGGGGGCCATGATACTATACTGTCAGTACTGTGGTAGTGGAGGGCCATGATACTATACTGTCAGTACTGTGGTAGTGGGGGCCATGATACTATACTGTCAGTACTGTGGTAGTGGAGGGCCATGATACTATACTGTCAGTACTGTGGTAGTGGAGGGCCATGATACTATACTGTCAGTACTGTGGTAGTGGAGGGCCATGATACTATACTGTCAGTACTGTGGTAGTGGAGGACCATGGTACTGTCCTGTCAGTACTGTGGTAGTGGAGGGCCATGACACTATACTGTCAGTACTGTGGTAGTGGAGGGCCATGATACTATACTGTCAGTACTGTGGTAGTGGAGGGCCATGATACTATACTGTCAGTACTGTGGTAGTGGAGGGCCATGATACTATACTGTCAGTACTGTGGTAGTGGAGGGCCATGGTACTATACTGTCAGTACTGTGATAGTGGAGGGCCATGATACTATACTGTCAGTACTGTGGTAGTGGAGGGCCATGATACTATACTGTCAGTACTGTGGTAGTGGGGGCCATGATACTATACTGTCAGTACTGTGGTAGTGGAGGGCCATGATACTATACTGTCAGTACTGTGGTAGTGGAGGGCCATGATACTCTACTGTCAGTACTGTGGTAGTGGAGGGCCATGATACTATACTGTCAGTACTGTGGTAGTGGGGGCCATGATACTATACTGTCAGTACTGTGGTAGTGGAGGGCCATGATACTATACTGTCAGTACTGTGGTAGTGGAGGGCCATGATACTATACTGTCAGTACTGTGGTAGTGGAGGGCCATGATACTATACTGTCAGTACTGTGGTAGTGGAGGGCCATGATACTATACTGTCAGTACTGTGGTAGTGGAGGGCCATGATACTATACTGTCAGTACTGTGGTAGTGGAGGGCCATGATACTATACTGTCAGTACTGTGGTAGTGGGGGCCATGATACTCTACTGTCAGTACTGAGGTAGTGGAGGGCCATGGTACTATACTGTCAGTACTGTGGTAGTGGAGGGCCATGATACTATACTGTCAGTACTGAGGTAGTGGAGGGCCATGATACTATACTGTCAGTACTGTGGTAGTGGAGGGCCATGATACTCTACTGTCAGTACTGAGGTAGTGGAGGGCCATGATACTATACTGTCAGTACTGTGGTAGTGGAGGGCCATGATACTCTACTGTCATTACTGAGGTAGTGGAGGGCCATGATACTATACTGTCAGTACTGTGGTAGTGGGGGCCATGATACTATACTGTCAGTACTGTGGTAGTGGAGGACCATGATACTATACTGTCAGTACTGTGGTAGTGGAGGGCCATGATACTATACTGTCAGTACTGTGGTAGTGGAGGACCATGATACTATACTGTCAGTACTGTGGTAGTGGGGGCCATGATACTATACTGTCAGTACTGTGATAGTGGAGGGCCATGATACTATACTGTCAGTACTGTGGTAGTGGAGGGCCATGACACTATACTGTCAGTACTGTGGTAGTGGAGGGCCATGATAGTTAAACCCCTGTCTCCATTACTTCCATCTGAAAACCGACTTTTATGCTTGACATCTTTTCTTCTTGTGCTTTTTTATGATTTAAATGAGCATATTCCGCTGTGGCTCTGTGCTACCAAGGCAGAGGCAATACCAAGAGATACTCAGGTAATAAATAACACATCAATAAACGTCAATCATATCAGTTAATAAGACACTGTGAAAAACAACAGGAAATCACAAGTGGAATGTTTCAATACCTAAATATTTTCCAGACTTTGCTGCCAGGTACCCCGTGCTTCTGAAGCAGATTCTCCCCAGTCCCACCTCTCTCTTTCAAGGGTTGTGCAACTGTCAGGTGGTTGGCACAGTGACATGTCTGGTCATGTGTTAAGGAGCCTCCAGAGCACAGAACTAAATACATCTAATCTACAGAGAAGCCTTTTCTCTCTCTATGAGCAGCAGATCAAATGAGTCTGGATGATATATCAGATACTAACACCCACGTAATGTCAGGTGTTTTTTTTAGGCTTAACGTAGAATGATATTGGATCAGCACACTAGAGGTGACAATTACAGTAAGAGCTGGGAGTAAACCGGCCACAACATAATCATCATTTAAGAGCCTTTGATAGCCAAGGCGCCCGCCCGCACACACGCACACACACACACGATTAGGGACTATCAGTGATATTTAAATAGAATTCGTAGGAATTCAAACTAGTAGAGAACACTCGTTTCTACAGTTCAAATAAGATTCAAGCTGAAACAGTGGCTACAGAAACTACTCTGAGGATCCGACAAGAGAGGTAACAGTTGGTGTCTTACTCTGAAGTTCTTGGCCGTGGGAGAGGGTGAGGAGGGTGGTGAGTCTGACAGAGACTTCCTAGTCCTGGACAGCTCCTTGGTGCGTGGGTACATAGATGACATCTCCACACTCTACCCAGAACACAGACGCAGGTCCGGTCAAGCCTTGACAGTACCGTCCACAGACAGAGGCTTCCAGTCCAGAACAGAGGAACAGATCCACAGACTGTGGCTGCTGCTGCGCTTAGCCTCACCGGGATCCTGAGCAACAGGTGTATGCGTGTATGAGGAGTCCCGATCCACAGTCCAGAGGGCTGGAGAGAGAGAGCGCTGCTAACTCTGGAATTATTTCTGCTGATATGAACTCGCCCTCTCTTCCTCCCCAAAGTGTAGACAGCAAAACAATCATTAGACAAGAATGAAAACAACCAAAATAAAGTTATCCTCTTAACTCGTACAACTCCTACAAACACACGCACCCCTGTTTTACTCAAGAGGTCGACTAATCAACTTAGTTGAGGATTATTAGACCACAGCGTCAGCACTCAGAGACCCTGTTGTACATCAAAGTCCTCGCACCCAAAGACAAACCCAACCACAGTGAACAGTTTGTTCCAGATGATCTCGCTTCCCATGTTTCTCTAAATATTCACTCTCTCCATCTCCCTCCCTCTCCCTCTCCCATCTCTCCAGTCCCAACTGACTCACTCACCCTTCACTCACTCCCCTCTCTCCCTGCTCACTCCAGCTCTGGCAGTACTCTCTGGCAGGCTGCCAGAGGCTCTGTTGTGTACAGGCTCTGGGCTAAAACTGTCCATTGATGTGAATGAGGATAAGGAAAGGGGGGAGTAGACAGACAGAAGTAGGGGGGAGCCGAGATCAACAGTGACCGGTCAAGTAACCCTGTCCTCCCATGACGCTTCAGGGAGAAGTGATGTTAGTACGAGTGTTGACATTTGGATGTACGGTCACTGCGTCCGAGCCCTCTCTGTTTTTCACAATCTGTTTCATGGTACTTGCCATGCTGCTGTAACAACCATGACAGTGAGCTGAGCTCATGGGCTAATTTTACACTTGATTTCTTCCTGTGTTGTCGGTTAGCACACACAGAGGCAACAATTACTCAATCTGTGGCAACTGCATGGGGTTCTAGAAGACAGAAATATTAATAAGTCGTTGCGGGATTTCTCTATCTTACACAACCCCCCAAACCCCTGTTCCCCCATCCCCCAATCCTTCCTCTCAGTCTGCACACACAGGCCATAGTCTCACTGTTACCTTCCTTTTATAGAGTTTTGCAGCGATGTGGCTGTTCCTGAACTCTTTTATCTTCCTCATTCATCTACTGAAAAAGACAGACAGACAAAGCCAGAGAGAGAGAGAGAGAGAGAGAGAGAGAGAGTGAATGAGAGAGAGAGAGAGAGAGAGAGAGAGAGAGAGAGAGAGAGAGAGAGAGAGTGAATGAGAGAGAGTGAGAGAGAGAGAGAGAGAGAGAGAGAGAGAGAGAGAGAGAGAGAGAGTGAATGAGAGAGAATGAATTCTGGCCTGGCGGTCTAGTTTTGAGCCCTGGCCTGGTGCCCCCTTCCCAACATCTGAGTCATACTGAGGACTGAGGTCCGTCTCTTTTCACAGGGCAAATACAGCCATTCAACTGTAGCAAGGCAACGAGACAAAATCAGAGAAAGTAAATCTGCTAACTGAGATCTGAGCACATTTTCAAAGTTTGATATTTTTCTTTTTAAAGTGCACTTTGACGGATGTCTAATGCACATTGGTTTTGCACATTAGACCTGTGTGATTTAAAACCTTAGTGTGATTTAAAACCTGGAGTTTTTGACTTGTGCCATGTCATCTCAATGATACATGATCTGTGCTTTATGGCCCATAGATAAGAACCATAGAAGTTTCACATATATCAAATATGAGAATCCAATCTGTCCGTATGAATTGTTCCAGTTCATATTCTACCCAGCCTGCCTCAATGGCCATCTGTGTGCTGGAGAGTCTGTTTGTATCCCAAATGGAACCCTATTCCCTACAACATGCACTACTTTTGGCCAGAGCACTATGGGCCTTGGTCATAAATAGTCCACTATATAGGGAATAGGGTGCTGGACAGTCTGCATTTCTACACAGGAAGTCCAATAGCTTCTCTGAGGCAGTGAACTGCACTGGTTCTGGCTGTGGAGATAGGCCTGCTGAGACCTATATAAAGAGTTGATTTCAGCTGGAGTTCCCCACACTGGATCTGGGGCTTAGGTTGAGTAGACTGACTCTTTCCTTCATGACTTTCCATATGGAACATTCTCATACATCACTTGGCTATGGTCTCCTCCTCTCCTTTCCTCTCTCCCCCTACGACTCAGAATAACTCTGGTCCTTAAACACTTACTTTGAAGTAATCAGGTTAATGTCATCATATGTTACTCTGGCAGATGTACAATAAATACTAAATAAATACTAAAAACCTTTCAAGGAGTGGATAGTAGCTGCTTGACTAGTTTAAAGAGAAAATTCACAATTTTCCAACTTCATATTCATAATTTCCAGCACCACCCCAACATCAACATATGTGAAAGTGGCGCTTTTCTATGTTTTGTAGTAAAAAAGATAGAAGATCAGTGTTTCCAATGACATCATCAGTATGCATCATGTGATTTTAAACAGTTATGAGTGGGCATTGCCTACTAATTGGTTGATGATGTCATTGGAAACACTTATCCTCCTCTATATTTTTCCCTGCAAAACACAGAAATGCGCTATTTTCAAATATGTTGATGTTGGGTGTGTTGCTGGAGATGATGAATATGAAGTCGATTTTTTTTTTAAATGTCCCTTTAAGTGTTACTGGCAGAGACAGATCCCTGGTGTGGGGTCATTCTACAAGTCTAAGAGAGGCCAAAACCCAAACAGTCACGGGGAGACAGACAAACACATAATAACACATACAGATACATTCAGACAGTCAGACTCTCTCTCCATCTGTTTTCTTGCCTTCGCTGGTCTGTCAAGATCTTTAGCATCTTTACGGGGGGATGAGCTGTACCTTGGCCTAAGTCACAGCTTAGAGATGATGAGTTCTGAGAACCTCAGAGTTTACAGATACTCTGGAGTTATAATACTACTCTCAACCCTCCTAAGCCAACCTGCTCTCTGCAACAACAGAACTGCTGAATCTCTGTAGCACACACAGCTAAGCTCCTTGCCGTGATGGGCTATACAGAACTAGCTCTCCTTACACTGAGAGTAGGCCTATCAAACACTCCTGTGTTTATCTCTGAATAATGGAATAAGAGATAATAATAAAGTTGGGAAATGAGGAAAGTAGTGGGAACAGGAAGCTCTCTGATAACATAATCTCTGCGTCAGGAGCTGAAGAAAGTAGAACTTATGCCTAGGAGCAAAGTCTTTCTCTCTGGGTTTTTTCTCTCTCTTTCTCTCGTTCCCTCAGTCTCCACGTTAATTATCCCATTTCAGAGTAGTGAAAGACTGGAGAGGACTCCAGCTGAGATCTACTGCACCTGTCTCTGGCCTGGGTTCTGCTAAGATCATTATAGACATAGAGGCAAGCAGAGTTCATTGTTGGTAATGTGGCCTGTGTTCACCTTTCCATCCTTTCCAGATAAAACCTTGCTGTCTGGTTAGGGGGGCGATTATCACAGTCAGATTTAGGCCTGGGTTTAAAAGCTGAGGAACGCTCATGTTACGGACTGTCCATGTCTGGGATTCCACCATGGGACAGCCGGACTGAAATAGAGACAGTGAGCTCAAAAAGCAATCACTACCCCTCTCACACTACAGTACACCATCTCCAAGCTAATCTACATTCTTCTCTGGGACTCCCCTCCACTGCACCGGCATCCCCCAAATCGCCTCAGCCTACTCCCTCTATCTCTTTTCCCCCTGTTAGTATCTATTTCTGGGAATCTCCGTTTCACTGTAGGGGAGAGTGGGGTAAGTTGAGAAATGTTTTACATTCAGCATTACTCCATCAAGGGAAATATAGTATTATTTCTAACAAAGATATTTACATATATTTCAGGATGTTGTGTATCCCTGGTAATAATCCGAATTCATGTATACATTCCAGTTTTTAAAACATACCGTAGCTTGTCCAAAAAGGTGGTCTCTTGGCACAGATGAGCCTCAGGACAGGGTAAGTTAAGCCACCTACAGATTTCTGTACTGAATTAAACGTTACCACTACCTTTTTAAAACCATGCCTATCTTCATTTCCCAAACCCAATTCAACACAATGCAAAAGCTTTTTTGCCTTTCAATAAGTACTTATTTTAACACACCTAACAAACACAGCGTACTTTTTGAACACTTTTAA
The DNA here is from genome assembly GCF_045791955.1 of Oncorhynchus clarkii lewisi. Taxonomy (NCBI): domain Eukaryota; kingdom Metazoa; phylum Chordata; class Actinopteri; order Salmoniformes; family Salmonidae; genus Oncorhynchus; species Oncorhynchus clarkii. The sequence goes on from NC_092162.1 coordinate 46,867,929, forward strand.
CAGAGGCCAGGTTGTTACCTCACATCCCAGCCATAATGCCTTGCATTACGCCTGGGACGAAAACACAGCCCATACAAGGATGCACTTTCACGCTAGGTTTAGGACCTCATATTGAAGCTTCTAGAGACCCCAACTGATTTCTAGAACAATCTTAAAAGTATCTGCTTTGGTTTAGATGCAAGCATCATGAAACCTCTAACACAGGGATGGGCAACTTCGATGTAGGTGGGGGCCACCAAAAATCTGAACTCATCATGAGTGGCTTGTGTGTCTGCTGACCCACATCCATACCCACATAAGCCTTTCATGGGGCCCCAAGTGAGATTTTATTGCGAGCAAAACATTTTAGTGTGCCCCCATCTTGACAGCAGAGAGAACATTTTTACATTTTAGAGTTAATTTCCTGCAATTCTACACATTTTGCCATGGGGGCAGAGAGAAGATTTGTGCAGATGTCTAACCTACAGGTAGAAGGAAAACACCATTAGAGAAAGACAGAGAGAGAGAGAGAGAGAGAGAGAGAGAGAGAGAGAGAGAGAGAGAGAGAGAGAGAGAGAGAGAGAGAGAGAGAGAGAAGGAGAGGGTCACAGTTGTAAATGAGAACCTGTCCTCAACTGGCCTACCTGGTTAAATAAAGGTGAAATAAAATAAATGTGGTGTGTGGTGTGTGGGTGCTGCCCCCTGCCCTGGACTCTCTCCCAGTGTGACACAACAGCTCTATCACAAACATTCAAACTACACTAACATTGCAGTACAGCTCCTCTGGCAATACACAACACTTTCACGGCCTGTGTATGCGACACTACTGATCAGATGTGAATCAATACTTTGTATCAAAGAAAAGCAAGCACATGTAAACACACACCCACACACATACAGTGCCTTCGGAAAATATTCAGACCCCTTGACTTTTTCCACATTTTGTTAGGTTACAGCCTTTTTCCAAAATTAATGTTGTTGTTTTTTCATTAATCTACACACAATACCCCATAATGACAAAGCAAATATTACATTTACATTAGTATTCAGACCCTTTACTCGGCACTTTGTTGAAGCATATTTGGCAGTGATTACAACCTAGAGTCTTCTTGGGTATGACGCTACAAGCTTGGCACACCTGTATTTGGGAAGTTTCTCCCATTCTTCTCTGCAGATCCTCTCAAGCTCTGTCAGGTTGGATGGGGAGCGTCATTGCGCAGCTATTTTCAGGTCTCTCCAGAGATGTTCGATCAGGTTTAAGTCCGGGTTCTGGATGGGCCAATGAAGGACATTCAGAGACTTGTCCCTAAGCCACTCCTGCGTTGTCTTGGCTGTGTGCTTAGGGTCGTTGTCCTGTTGGAAGGTGAACCTTCACTCCAGTCTGAGGTCCTGAGAGCCCTGGAGCAGGTTTTCATCAAGGATTTCTCTGTACTTTTCTTTTAATATTTGCTTCAATCCTGACTAGTCTCCCAGTCCCACCATACTTCACTGTAGGGATGGTGCCAGGTTTCCTTCAGACATGATGCTTGGCATTCAGGCCAAATAATCTTGGTTTCATCCGACCAGAGAATCTTGAAGATAAGCGGGCTGTCATGTGCCTTTTACTGAGGAATGGCTTCCGTCTGGCCCCTCTACCATAAAGGCCTGATTGGTGGAGTGCAGCAGAGATGGTTGTCCTTCTGGAAGGTTCTCCCATCTCCACAGAGGAACTCTAGAGCTCTGTCAGAGTGACCATTGGGTTCTTGGTCACCTCACTGACCAAAGCCCTTCTCCCCTGATTGCTCAGTTTGGTGGTTCTAAACTTCTTCCATTTAAGAATGATGGAGGCCACTGTGTTCTTGGGGATCTTCAATGCAGCAAAAATGTTTTGGTACCCTTCCCCAGATCTGTGCCTTGACACAATCCTGTCTCTGACATTTCCTTCGATCCCATGACTTGATTTTTGCTCTGACATGCACTGTCAACTGTGGGACCTTATATAGATAGACAGGTGTGTGCCTTTCCAAATCATGTCCAATAAATTTTATTATCTGGAGTGATGAATCACGCTTCATCATCTGGCAGTCTGACGAAAAAACCTGGGTTTGGTGGATGCCAGGAGAACGAAACCTGCCCGAATGCATACCGCCAACTATAAAGTTTGATGGAAGAAGAATAATGGTTTGTGGCTGCTTTTCATGGTTCGGGCTAGGCCCTTTTGTTCCAGTGAAGGGAAATCTTAACGCTACCGCATACAATGACATTCTAGACGATTCTGTGCTTCCAACTTTTTGGCAATAGTTTGGGGAAGGCCCTTTCCTGTTTCATCATGACAATGCCCCCGTGCACAAAGCGAGGTCCATACAGAAATGGCTTCTCAAGATTGATGTGGAAGAACTTGACTGGACAGAGCCCTGACCTCAACCCCATCGAAGGCCTTTGGGATGAATTGGGACGCAGACTGCGAGCCATGCCTAATCGCCCAACATCAGTGCCCAACCTCACTAATGCTCTTGTGGATGAATGGAAGCAAGTCCCCGCAGCAATGTTCCAACATCTAGTAGAAAGCCTTCCTAGAAGAGTGGAGGCCGTTCTAGCAGCAAAAGGGGGATCAACTCCCTTTTAATGCCCATGATTTTGGAATGAGATGTTTGACGAACAGGTGTCCACATACTTTTGGTCCCGTGTGGCTCAGTTGGCAGAGCATGGCACTTGCAATGCCATGGTTGTGGGTTCGATTCCCACAGGGGACCAGTACGAACCAATATGAAAATTTCAACGTGGCATTCAACGTCACTACTTTAAGTCGCTCTGAAATTAGAGAGTCTGCTAAATGACTAGAATGAATGAATGAATGTCAATGTAGTGTATTTCAAGAGTCATAGAAATCTCCTGCTATTACTCTGACAATATAGTCAGTGAAGTGTGTAATATAATACAACTCCCCATTGCAAATGCAACTAATGTTGCTCAACAAATGACCCATCATCTGGGAGGAGAATGGCACTGTACTGAAATAATACTTTCTTTTGTCACCACCTAGTGGTAGCTGAAAATGTCACAGATGGAGTTTATATTTTTTGTTGTTCAATTCTGAAAAATGTACAATTTATGAGATCATAGCTTTAACGTTGGTAGTGAATTTGATCAAACCCACATACCTTAAAAGTCTGGTAGGTTTCATCTGCCTCTTGGTCACAGAAGCAAAGATGTTTCTCTCTTGTGGCGAGGCCACGTTTGGAGGGATCCTCAACGGGGTTCTGGTTTTCATCTTTCCATTCAACTTCTACGGTATTCACATGATAAGAGACAATCACTAAACAGTTACTGCACCTAACCATGCCAAGTTATTTATCCTATAGAGTTCTTACAGTAAAAAATAACAATAAAACAAATGAAAACCGATGGACTGACTGAGACAGTCTTACATAATCATAGGACGAAGGGTGTCAGGTATAACAATTTATTCCTATGGTACATACTGTACATCACATGACAAGGATATATCGATACAGTAACATTTCTGTAGCAAAGCAACTTCCTTAAAACGTGCTTGAGTAAAATACAAACATCTGGATTCAGTCGTTTCTGTGTGACTGTGTACAATGTGTGGTTGCTGACCTTTGGAGAATGTGCGGTTGGCCAGGCTGGAGGAGAAAGGCCGGGGATAGAGCCCACTGGCAGAGGGAGATATGAGCCCTGGTCCTGCAGTGGAATACTCTGCCTCCATGGTCTCCAGCCTTGATCTATGATTTCCAAGCTTAAAATGGTAAAAACAGTGCTTCAATACTTGGCTCATCTGAACCTTAAACGACACAGCTACTATAGTACAAGATTACCTCTCACAAAATGCCATTCATAGATTATCTATAAACAATAACCAATGACAATAATAAGATCCTGAGGTGAAAGGTCAATGCTAAATGACTCAAGTTTTATCCCCACCTCGTCTAGCTCCCTGCTCCATGTAGGACTGTGATCCTCTGTCTCCACATACTGGGCCAGGCTGGACCTGGCCTCTCCTCTGTCCTCCGTAGACCCTCTCCCCGGCAGACAGGACCTGTCAGTCAGTCTGCTACATCCATCCTCTGTCTGTCTGTCTCTGTCCAGAGGAGACAGACTGTAGGTCCTCTGAGCCTCCTTCAGTTCAGACAGGGTCACACCCTGACAAAGATGCAGACAGTACATCCTAAGATCAACAAGATACTATAGATCAGTGGTTCCCAAACTTTTTATGGTCCCGTACACCTTCAAACATTCAACCTCCAGCTGCGTACCCCCTCTAGCACCATGGTCAGCGCACTATCAAATGTTGTTTTTTGCCATCATTGTAAGCCTGCCACACACACAATATACAATACATTTATTAAACATAAGAATGAGTGTGAGTTTTGTCACAACCCGGCTCGTGGGAAGTGACAAAGAGCTCTTATAGCACCGGGGCACAAATAATAATATCATAATAATCAATAATTTTGCTCTTTATTTAGCCATCTTACATATAAAACCTTATTTGTTCATCAAAAATTGTGACTAACTCATCACAGGTTAATGAGAAGGGTGTGCTTGAAAGGATGCACATAACTCTGCAATGTTGGGTTGTATTGGAGAATGCCTCAGTCTTAAATCATTTTCCATACACAGTCTGTGCCTGTATTTAGTTTTCATGGTAGCGAGGGCCAAGAATCCACTCTCACATAGGTACGTGGTTGCAAAGGGCATCAGTGTCTTAATAGCGAGATATGGCAAGGCAAGAAACTGAGCACAGCCCCATCCAGAAATCTGGCAGTGGCTTCTGATTAATTCAAATTTTCACAGATCCGCCTGTTGCAATTTCGATGAGGCTCTCTTGTTCAGATATTGGTAAGTGGACTGGAGGCAGGGCATGAAAGGGATAACAAATCCAGTTGTTTGAGTCGTCCGTTTAGGGAAAGTACCTGCGTAATTGCGCAACCAGCTCACTCAGGTGCTTCGCTATATCACATTTGACATTGTATGTAAGCTTGAGTTAATTTGCACACAAAAAAAATCATACAATGATGGAAAGACCCATGTGTTGTCCTTGTTAATGCAGACATAAAAGAGCTATAACTTCTTAATCATAGCCTCAATTTTGTCCCTCACATTGAATATAGTTGCGGAGAGTCCCTGTAATCCCAGATAGGCCAGTCGTGTGAGAAACTCGTCATCATGCAAGTGGTCAGACAAGTGAAAATTATGGTCAGTAAAAAAAACTTTAAGCTCTTTTCTCAATTAAAAACAATGTGTCAAAACTTTGCCCCTTGATAACCAGCGCACTTCTGTATGTTGTAAAAGTGTTACATGGTCGCTGCCCATATCAATGCATAATGCAGAAAATGTTCAGGGACCCATTTTCACTGTCGTGTCCAAAACATCTTTCAAGCTATCAGGCATTCCCTTGGCAGCAAGAGCCTCTCGGTGGATGCTGCAGTGTACCCAAGTGGCGTCGGGAGCAACTTCTTGCACGCACATTACCACTCCACTATGTCTCCCTGCGATGGCTTTTGCCCCATCAGTACAGACACCAAAGTCCATTTGATGTCACAAAGCTGTCCAGCACTTTAAAAACATCCTCTCATGTTGTCCTGGTTTCCATTGGTTTGCTGAAGAGGATCTCTTCCTTAATTGACCCCCTATAAACGTAACGGACATATAACAGGAGCTGTGCCAAGCCCGCCACATCTGTTGACTCATCCATCTGTAACACATAATTCACTGGCTTATATGCGAAGCAGTAATTGTTTCAAAACATCTCCTGCCATGTCACTGATGCGTTGTGAAACAGTGTTGTTTGATGAAGGCATTGTCTGTATGGTTTTTTGGTATTTTCCCCCAGCATTGCCCCAGCCATATCTGCGGCAGCTGGAATAATTAAGTCCTCCACAACAGTATGGGGCTTGCCTGTCCTAGCTCACTATATGGTATCTGTTGCTTTATACATGTCTTACTACTCGAAAGTCGTCTTTATTCACGCTCAAAAAACTCTTGTGGCTAATTTTTCAAATGGTCATGTTTCGTTTCTAAAGGTCTGCGAAAGAGTGAAGGGTTTCCTGCCAGAGAGTAACGGTTAATGTGATTGGATGTTAATTATTTGTCTAGGCTACCTGTATTTGACATTGTTGTTCTTTTGCTGAACACTAGATGGTTTGATTAGATTTTTTGGCAGTGAAACGAGGCTACTCAGCTGAGAAACAAACCTCACTCAAATTTTTACACATGGAATAAACAAACATACAGGCAGTAATAAAATAGAAAAAGTCTATATGCAGTGTGTGCAAATGAGGTAGGATAAGGGAGGTAAGGCAATAAATAGGCCATGGTAGTGAAATAATTACAACATAGCAATTAAACACAGGAGTGATAGATGTGCAGAAGATGAGTGTGCAAGTGGAGATACTGGGGTGCAAAGGAGCAAAATATGTATATATAATAACAGTGTGGGGATGAGGTAGTTGGATGGGCTATTTACAGATGGGCTATGTACAGGTGGAGTGATCTGTGAGCTGCTCTGACAGCTGGTTCTTAAAGTTAGTGAGGGAGATATGAGTCTCCAGCTTCAGTGATTTTTGCAGTTCGTTCCGGTCATTGGCAGCAGAGAACTGGAAGGAAAGGTGGCCAAAGGAGGAATTAGCTTTGGAGGTGACCAGTGAAATATACCTGCTGGAGCGCGTGCTACGGGTGGGTGCTGCTATAGTGACCAGTGAGTGGAGATAAGGCAGGGCTTTACCTAGCAAAGACTTATAGATGACTTTAGGCCAGTGGGTTTGGCGATGGATATGAAGTGAGGGCCAATCAACGAGAGCATACAGGTCGCAGTGGTGGGTAGTATATGGGGCTTTGGTGATGGAAAACGGATGGCACTGTGATAGACTACATCCAATTTGCTGAGTAGAGTGTTGGAAGCTATTTTGTAAATGACATCGCCGAAGTCGAGGATATGTTTGGCAGCATGAGTGAAGGATGCTTTGTTGCGAAATTAGGGAGTCGATTCTAGATTTAATTGTGGATTGGAGATGCTTAATGTGAGGATAGTTTATAGTCTAACCAGACACCTAGGTATTTGTCCACATATTCTAAGTCAGAACCGTCCAGGGTAGTGATGCTGGACGGGCGGGCAGGTGTGAGCAGCAATCGGTTGAAGAGCATGCATTTAGTTTTACTTGCATTTAAGAGCAGTTGGAGTCTGCGGAAGGAGGGTTGTATGGCATTGAAGCTTGTCTGGAGGTTAGTTAACACAGTGTCCAAAGAAGGGCCAGAAGTATACAGAATGGTGTCGTCTGCGCAGAAGTGGATCAGAGAATCACCAGCAGCAAGAGCGGCATCATTGATGTATACAGAGGAGAGAGTCGGCCTGAGGATTGAACTTTGTGACACCCCCATAGAGACTGCCAGAAGTCCGGACAAAATGTATAGCCCTGTTGAAAATATAAATATACTGTTTGAAAATGTGAAGAAAAAAGATTGTTTTATTTGGTGTATCCCCAACGGCATTTCGAGGACCCCAGTTTGGAAATACCTGCTATAGATAAATAGTACAATAAAACCACATGAATAGTAAAGCATATCTTGGGGTTGGGTTCCCTGACACAGACTAAGCCTTGTCTTGTATTCCTAATGGGGGATTTCCATTGACCATGCATTTTCACTCCAGGGCTAGACTTAATCTGTGTCTGGGAAATTGGCCCTTGGGTTGTACCTGTGTGGATCTGCGGGTTTGCCTGGCCTGGCGAGACCTGGCCTTCCTCTGAGACTCTGCCTCCTCATCTCTCACCGGGGTTAGATATGACCTGCAGGGTTGGAAACAGGACAGCTGCACTTTGGAGGACATAGCTGCCATGCCCTATAAATAGTTTCAATGAACTCTGGACACACTGTCACGCAGTACACTAGCACAGCACGAGGTAACAACGTATCAGGGTGAGTTGACATTAGGCTCAAATTATCATCACAACCTTTAAGAAGAAATAAGAGGGTAGCAGTGCAATCAAACACATCCATAATCTTCATGGGAAGTGATCACTCTGAAAGGTACTACCAAAACAGATATTCAGAGCAGGTTACATGTAATTGCGTCCTCATTATGTTGAAGTGGCTCTTCATTCCATCGCTCAACAACTTAAACAACTTAGTTATTCATGTCATGATATACTTAATGAAAGACAACAGACCGCAAATCACAAAAGAACAATGGACTACACAAAGTACACAATAAGTTCACAATAATAACCAAAGGACTGAATCCCCTCCTCAATGCTTGGCGCTATAATCAATAGTACAATTCTCTTAGGACTGTGTGGTATTCCTTTCATGATTATGTTTCATGTCTCAGTAGCCAATCAATGAACCCTGAGTGACAGCCACGTAAGCAGGCATTGGGCTCCAAAGACAGAGAGAGGAAAAGTCGAGTAAGCAGCATTCAGGGTAATGGCTAATGTTGTTCCCACTAGTACCGGCTACAGGCTGCTCTCCCTCCCTCCCTTTTACTGTACTGAGTATTGCTTGATCAGCCTCTGCTCTGCCAGGGAGGCACCCTCCACACCCTCCATCATGAGAGAAAGCCTAAGTAGGATGTCTGTCAGGACCTCAGTCTACTGCATTATTTAACACTGATTAAAGGGCTGTGGATGGTTACATTACCAGCAGCTGGGATTCTGTAGCAACATTACAGTCATATTTCTACACAGTAGCAGATTCACAATCATAAAAAAGACTTTAGGCAAAAGTCATATAGGAGATAACATACTTTTGCATACGTTTCAAAAACACTTGATTTAAGCATGTCAAATTTGAGACCAAATATTTATATAGGATGCATTTGGGGTTGGGGTTGTAATTTAAACATGCTGGTGGAAGGTATTTTAGTTCCAATGCACCAGCATCTACTATTCCATTTATAATGACCGTATTATTGAACCTGAACAACAAAATGTAATGACCCTAAATGGGGTATGTGAAGAAACATTTATTTCCTTCCATTGAGTGTACTAAATATGTACAGCACTTTAGCTATACACTCTCACTCCTGGGTTGTGCGCTAACACACACAACCCAGGGGTACCAACTTCCCACACAGTACAATACAAATTCCAGGGAAGGGAATACCTTCCAATACCAAACACCAGTGAGGGGGCCACACCACCATCTCGGATCAAAGTAAAAGAAGTAGCTAGCTGTTTCATTCTGCATGTAAAAACACAGGGAAGTCATGCAGATAAGGGGATAGGATAAGGGTCGAGGTGAGTTCCATACCTGGGCAGACAGGCTTGCATGGTCCCAGGCTAGCTGAAGGTCAGAGACTGAGGCCGGTGGAGAGAGACTGCAGTGGGAGAGGCCGGATAGGATCCTGGGAGAGGGAGAGGGAGGAGTGATAACAGGGAGGGGGAGAGAAGGAAAAGGAGAGAAAGACTGTTTCCTCTCCATCAGCTAGGCAAGGCGAGGCACAGCGCAGTCAATACAAAGACTCATACAGTAGGCGGGCCGCGAGGCAATCTGAGCCAATTGTGTCTCCAAGAGCCTGATGCAAGAGCTGCAGTTTACACACTACACAAGCGTGCGAGGGGATTGGCCTGAGCAAGCTACTGCAACGATTCGCTAAACTTGATCACATTACGAGGGTGCAAGATGATTTGTGGATCAGTGATTCAGTGCAGATACACAAAATGGTTGTAGTCTTCACAAATTTAGAAATAATTGTATAAAGATACAAATCAATTGTGCATTGTTACAAAGCAATGTCATGTTTGTGTTGTATTTTAGTTTGTTTTACATTGCATCTGATATTGATTCTATTTTGTCTTATGAATTGTACACTGAGTATACAAAACATTAGGAACACCTGCTCTTTCCCTGATAGACTGAGCAGGTGAAAGATATGATCCCTTATTGATATCACTTGTTAAATCCACTTCAATCAGTGTAGATGACAGGTTAAAGACTAATTTTTAAATTAGACAATTAACACATGGATTGTGAATGTGTGCCATTCAGAGGGTGAATGGGCAAGACAAAATATTTAAGTGCCTTTGAATGGGGTATGGCAGTATGTGCAAGGCGCACCGGATTGAATGTGTCAGGAACAAGAACGCTGCTGGGTTTTTCACACTCAACAGCTTCCGGTGTGCATCAAGAATGGTCCACCATCCAAAGGACATCCAGCCAACTTGACACAACCGTGTCAAGCATTGGAGTCAACATGGGTCAGCATCCCTATGGAATGCTTTCGACACCTTGTATAGTCCCATTTCACAACTAATTGAGACTGTTCTGAGGGCAAAGGGGTTGCAACTCAATATTAGGAAGTTGTTCCTAATGTTTTGTGCACTCAGTGTATTTGCAGGGCTCCCTTGTGAAAGAGACCCTGGTCGAAATGGTGACTTCCTGTTCAAATAAAGGTAAAGTAAAATAAAACTTCCTGTGACCTTATCCTTTACCATGTAAGAATGTAATAATACACTGAACAAAAATATAAATGCAACACGTAAAGTGTTGGTCCCATGTTTCTTGAGCTGAAATAAAAGATCCTTCTCACAAAATGTGTGCACAAATTTGTTTACACCGTTAGTGAGAATTTCTCATTTGCCAAGATAATCCATGCACCTCACATGTGTAGTATACCAATAATCTGATTAAACAGTGTGACCATTACACAGGTGCACCTTGTGCTGGGGACAATAAAAGGCCACCAAAATGTGAAGTTTTGTCACATAACACAATGCCACAAATGTTGAGGGAGCATGCAATTGGCATGCTGACTGCAGGAATGTCCACCAAAGCTGTTGTCAGAGAATTTAATGTTCAACGCTCTACCGTAAGGCACCTTCAACATCGTTTTAGAGAATTAGGCAGTTCATCCAACCGGCCTCACAACCACAGACCACATGTAACAACGCAACCATAGGACCCCTACATCCAGCTTCTTCACCTGCAGGATTGTCTGAGACCAGCCACCTGGTCAGCTGATGAAACTGTGGGTTTCTGCACAAACTGTCAGAAACCGTCTCAGGGAGCGTGTTCGTCATCCTCACCAGGGTCTTGACCTGACTTTAGTTTGGCGTCGTAACAGACTTCAGTTGGCAAACGCTCACCTTTGATGGCCAGTGGCACACTGGAGAAGTGTGCTCTTCACAGATGAATCCCAGTTTCAAATGTACCGGGCAGATGGCAGACAACGTACAGTTGAAGTCGGAAGTTTGCATACACTTACGAGTCATTAAAACTCGTTTTTCAACCACTCCACAAATTTCTTGTTAATAACAAACTATAGTTTTGGCAAGTCGGTTAAGACATCTACTTTGTGCATGATACAAGTCATTTTTCCAACAGATTATTTCACTTATAATTCACTGTATCAAAAATCCAGTGGGTCAGAAGTTTACATACACTAAGTTGCTTGTGCTTTTAAACAGCTTGGAAAATTCCAGAAAATGTCATGGCTTAAGAAGCTTCTGATAGGCTAATTGACACTATTTGAGTCAATTGGAGGTGTACCTGTGGAAGTATTTCAAGGCTTACCTTCAAACTCAGTGCCTCTGCTTGACATCATGGGAAAATCCAAAGAAAATCAGCCAACACACCTGCTTTGCTGCAGGAGGGACTGGTGCACTTCACAAAATAGATGGCATCATGAAGCAGGGAAATTATGTGGATATATTGAAGCACCATCTCAAGACATCAGTCAGGAAGTCAAAGCTTGGTTGCAAATGGGTCTTGCAAATGGACAATGACCCCAAGCATACTTCCAAAGTTGTGGCAAAATGGCTTAAGGACAACAAAGTCAAGGTATTGGAGTGGCCATCACAAAGCCCTGACCTTGATCCTATAGAACATTTGTAGGCAGAACTGAAAAAGTGTGTGCAAGCATGGAGGCCTACAAACTTGACTCAGTTACACCAGCTCTGTCAGGAGTAATGTGTCATAATTCACCAAACTTATTGTGGGAAGCTTGTGGCAGGCTACCAGAAACATTTGACCCAATTGAAAAAATGTAAAGGCAATGCTACCAAATACTAATTTAGTGTATGTACACTTCTGACCCACTGGGAATGCGATGCAAGAAATAAAAGCTGAAATAAATCATTCTCTACTATTATTCTGACATTTCACATTCTTAAAATAAAGTGGTGATCCTAACTGACCTAAAACAGGGACTTTTTACTAGGATTAAATGTCATGAATTGTGCAAAGCTGAATGTATTCGGCTAAGGTGTATGTAAACTTCTGACTTCAACTTTATATGGCGTTGTCTGGGCAAGCGGTTTTCTGATGTCAATGTTGTGAACAGAGTGCCCCATGGTGGCGGTGGGGGTTATGGCATGGGCAGGCAAAAGCTACAGATAACGAACACAATTGCATTTTATTGATGGCAATTTGAATGCACAGAGATACCGTGATAAGATCCTGACGTCCATTGTCGTGCCATTCATCCATCGCCATCAGCTCATGTTTCAGCATGATAACGCATGGCCCAAGGATCTGTACACAATTCCTAGAAGCTGAAAATGTCCCATGTTCTTCCATGGCCTGCATACTCACCAGACATGTCACCAATTGAACATGTTTGGGATGCTCTGGATCGACCTGTGCAACAGCGCGTTCAAGCTCCCGCCAATATCCAGGAACTTCACACAGCCATCAAATAGGAGTGCGACAACATTCTACAGGCCACAATCAGCCTGTTCAACTCTAGGCGAAGGCAATGTGTCGCGCTGCGTGAAGCAGATGGTGATCACACCAGATATTGACTGGCTTTCTGATCCACACTCCTATTCTTTTTTTAAGGTAGCTGTGACCAACAGATGCATATCTGCATTCCCAGTCATGTGAAATCCATAGATTAGGGCCTAATTCATTGATTTCCTTATAGGAACTGTAACTCACTAAAATCTTAGGAATTGTTGCATTTATATTTTTGTTCAGTGTACATCATAAATTGTTGGGTGTGAACAAGTTTGGCAATATTTCTGATTAATGGAATGATTTCCAGGTATTCAGTAGTATTTCAACTCCGCTTAACAGGTATAACAGTAAACCATAGTGGCAGTACCAAACCAGAGTTCAAGTCATTATTCTTAACCAGAGGAAAGATTCCACACAAAAATGCACAAAGGCGTGTGCTACCACACACACACACACACGTCTTCGTATTTTTCAGCATTTCATCATGAGTCATTCCTCACATGGCATGCACGGACATGTGGAATAAAATGATTATAGACACTCACCCTTCAACAATATATCTATGCTGCAGTTTAGCACTAAGTGGGACTACTTCACAGCAGTACATCATTAGAAAATGTAAAAATGGCAACACATTAGTTTGACCTTGGTGAAGGTGACTCAGAAGCAGTACAGGGCAAATAAGTGTGTCACTGTGACCACATTTTTTACTCCCTGTAGGGACACAAAGACACCATATTAATCCATGAACAGAAATGAAGGCATTTTCTGCAGCTGTAAAATGACGAGGCCGTAACAAAGATGTTCACTTCAGTTCATATGAGCTACTATCCAATCAATAGTAGAAAAAAATAAACGAGGAGACTGAACTTGGTGTAAAAAAAAAATCCAGAGGATAGCCCAGGGTTTATTTTATAAAAGATACATCACAGAGATCTGAGATGAACGGTACGTTGTGAGTGAAGAACCCAATGCCTGGGCAGTAACAGTGCACTTTGTGTACAGACAAACAGTTTAAAGAAAAAAGTCAATAAAAACAACTAGACTAACAATCTTCAGTAAAACTGAACATAAATGTTAGCATTTCACAGATATGGCCCTTGCTACCCCCATGCTATTCCTTTAGTAGGCTGTTATTTGTTTACACAGGAATTAGGACTCTTGTTCTGTATATCTTATTCTAATTAAAATCCCAACAAGACATTTCAGACAATGACAAAAAAGAAAGCCAATTTCATATCAACAAGATGGGCATATTTTATGGCTTTGTTTGATCGTGTGAGTGAATTAGTGTTTTCCTATTGGCTGTTTAGTTAGTCCTCCTTGTCACTTTGTTTCAACTGAGCTTGCAGAAAAAGTGACATTTTGGTGTACGTAAAATAATCTATAGAAAGAGCTGTGTTAAAATAGATTAAGGCTTGGTTGGTATTGGCAGGTGAGTCCTGAATATTATTAACCATCGCCTGACCAGTTAGCCCTCTCATACACACGTTCATTGATGTAACAATACTGATTCTAGAGAATTGTGTGAATCCTATTGACCTGATTTTTCCCCTTGGTGAGAAAAAGTTCATGTTTATTGCACCTCAACATCAGCAATGCCTTCCCATTTGTCATGATGCAGACTGAACGTGTCCATTATCCTCTCGGTTTGGTGGCTGTAGAAGACTTTCCTTGCTGCTTACATTCACCCTGTAAAATATAATACCATTAGTTATCAGAGAGATCAATGGTAATGTTTTTTACTAAAGGCCCTGGAGCTGACCAAGCAAATCAGAAAAACAACATTTCATACACTATTGCCCACAATAACCTTTAGTGAGGAACACTGCTCAACCAATGAGAGACGATATTGGCGTCGGTAACACATTAAGTTGCTCTTATATCTGTGTAATTACACTGTAATTAGACTAGTAACATTGCATTAACACATTCATGTTCCCCACTTGAAACAATTTCAGGCCAAAAGAGGAAACAGAGTAATTGTAAAATCTTTGAAATAAAGATGGATACACTCCTTACATAAAATCGGGCTGACGAAGAAATTTGAGTTTGAAATGCATTTTAAGACAGACTTACATTCCTCCTCAGGAGAGGCCTCATCCTCTTCTGTTTTTTCGTCTTCTTCCTCCCCTTGCTCCTCCTCTGCTTCAGAATCCTCCTGGTCTACATTCTCTTCTGCCAACCACTCTTCCGGTCCTGCCTCTGCCAAGTCCTCCTGCTCCTCGACCATCTCCTCCTCTGCAGGAGCAGTCTGTTCCTCTGTGAGAGCAGAGTCCTCCTGTTCAGCAGGCTCCCCATCCAAGTGAGCTGCCTCCTCCTCAGCAGCCTGCTCCTCTTCCGCAGTAGTAGACTCTTCCACCTCATCAGCAACAGTATCCGCAGCCTCTTCCACCTCCTCAGCAGCAGCCAGAGCAGTCTCCTCCGCCACCTCCTCCTCCTCTTCCACCTCCTCAGCAGCAGCCAGAGCAGTCTCCTCCGCCACCTCATCCTCTTCCACCTCCTCAGCAGCAGCCAGAGCAGTCTCCTCCGCCACCTCCTCCTCTTCCACCTCCTCAGCAGCAGCCAGAGCAGTCTCCTCCGCCACCTCCTCATCTTCCACCTCCTCAGCAGCAGCCAGAGCAGTCTCCTCCGCCACCTCCTCTGAGGGCTCATCTGTTTGAAACCCTCCTTCCAGCTGGAACAGACAGAATTATAGTGAGTTAGTACTTAGGGGAACTACAGGGCCTATGGTGACTTTGTAATCACATTGGTGTAATGTATTTGGCCTACATTGCAGTATATGAATGGGAATACAAGATTTACCCCAAACTCAGAGAATCCACAGCAGGCAATTAGCCCCTACATACTGTTGGTTTAGTAGCAATCTCATAAAAGTTCCCCATGGACACATGCTGGGTAAAAATAGTTGCGAGAATGTATATGCTCCTCTGTACAAAATAGTGCAACATTTTTTGCCATTACGAACACCAATGTTGAGATGAGAAAATATTATTATTATTTTTTTAAGTAATAATCTGTGACCGGTCCTGATGTACCTGTACATCCGACTATTCATTAAAAGAAGAAAATACTATTAGTAAGTCTCAGTAAGTACTATTAGTTAGTAAATTAGTAAGTACTATTAGAAAAATGTAGGTGGCTATATTTGAGGGTGACCCAGTCCACTACCAATCTGATATTCTAAACCCTGTGTGAGACTTCCTGTAGGCGTTACCTGGGCGACCTGTTTCTGCACAGCCTCCAGCTGAGCGAGGAGCTCAGAGTGAAGACTGTGGCCCGCTGAGTTCTGCTCCTGCAGACTCTGTTCTACCGTAACCAGCTGCTCCTCCACACTGGCCTGCTGGGCCCTCTGAGACTGCCCCGTCTCCATCAGCTCCCTGAAACACAGGTATGCACACACAGTGAGACGCACAGTGAAACCAACCAATACAGAAATATAAACCAATATACTTAAAGTTGCAGAAAGTTCCCCCAAAGAACTGCTTCTGGGATAATTCTTTCAAAAAAAAAAAGTGAACTTTGGGAAGGTTTCAGGAATTGACCAACCCCAAATACACTACATACTTGACACTTGCGATCTCCACTGTACTGGCCTCAAGTTGAGCCTGGTTGGCAGCCAGCTGTTCCTTAAGCCCTAGGAGCTCTGATGTCTGGCCCTCCAATGTGGCGCTCAGTGTGCCCACCAGCCCTTCCCTCTCCTCCAGCTTGGACTCAGCCTCCGCCAGGCTCCCTGTCAGGCCCTCGACGCTCTGGGCCATCTCCGTGCTCACCCTTGCCAGGCCCTCCACCTGCAGCCGGACAGCCTCAAACTCTTCGCTCTTCCCCTTCAGCATTACCTGCAGCTGGGTCAGCTGATCCGCGGACACTGTGGCCTGCTGCATCTCTGCCAGCCGGGCCTTCATCTCTGTGTGTAGGGAGAGGACCTGGGTGGGCAGGTCTGAGGTCTTCAGTTGCTCAGCTATGGCCAGGGCCATGCCTACCTGCTTCTGGGCCAGTTCGTATGACTCTTCCAGGGTGTTGAGGCGATGCTCAAAGCCGTCGGTACTGAGCAGCTGCAAGGAAATAAAACTAGATTTAGATCTAAATAACATCTTGAAAGCACCTGCCCAGACACTGGTCTCCAAACAAAGGGCAGCTCCTTTCATGATGAATAGACAATGATGGCAAGCCATCATACTTTCTTATGGCTGCACAATGTACTGTAAGTTAGCAGTCAGAAACAGACACAATTTATAAAGTATTTTACTACTCATGCTATTCATCCTTGGGAGGAAACTATCTATTGGTGAAAACAGTTCCAGTAAGTGGGTGTAAAGAAATGAGAACATATTCCCCAGGTACTGCAATTGCTGTAGGATAATCCTATGATTTAAGTAAGACCATTTAATTCTGTCAACAGTTTAGTGAATCCACATCCTGACCCCATCAGTGTTGAAGTAACCTTATAAATGACGGTGAAAGGTTGGAGATCTTCTTGACCCTAACCAGTCAGGCTTCATGATGGGTCACTCAACCGAGACTGCTCCTCTATGTCACGGAGGCCCTCTGTAATATATCCTCACATGGTCTATCCTATCATTGCTTTGAGGATGACACTCAACTACTTTTCTCCTTCCCCCCTTCTAACACCCATGTGGCAGCATGCATCTCTGCGTGCCTGGCAGATATCTCAATTTGGATGCCGGCCCACCACCTCAAACTCAACAAGACAGAGCTGCTCTTCCTCCAGGGGAAGGCCTGCCCGCTGAAGGCACTTGTCATCTCCCATCTGGACTACTGCAACTCACTGTTGGCTGAGCTCCCCGCTTGTGCCATCAAACCCCTGCAACTTATCCAGAATGGAAGGTTGAAAACCAGGCAGGCTGCAGCAAAGTTCTCCCATGTTAACCCACACACTCCACTGACTTCCAGTCGAACCTCGCATCCACTACAAGACCATGGTGCTTGCCTACGGAGCAGCAAGGAACTGCCCCTCTCTACCTTCAGGCTATGATCAAACCCTACACCCCAACCCGAGCACTCCATTCTTCCACCTCTGGTGGTTCCTTGGCCCTCCCAGCTCCCGCTCAGCCCAGTCCAAGCTCTTCTCTGTCCTGGCACCCCAATGGTGGAACCAGCTTCCCCCTGAAGCTGGGGGAGTCAGCAGTCCCATCCCATCTTCTGAAACCATACCTCTTCAAAGAGTTTCATTATATGTAGTTGAAGTTGGAAGTTTACATTCACTTAGGTTGGAGTCATTAAAACACATTTTTCAACCACTCCACAAATTTCTTGTTAACAAATTATAGTTTTGGCAAGTCGGTTAGGACATCTAATTTGTGCATGACACAAGTCATTTTTCCAACAATTGTTTACAGACAGATTATTTCACTGTATCAGAATTCCAGTGGGTCAGAAGTTAACATACACTAAGTTGACTGTGCCTTTAAACAGCACAGATTCCAGAAAATTATGTCATGGCTTTAGAAGCTATTTGGCTAATTGACATAATTTGAGTCAATAGGATGTGTACCTGTGGATGTATTTCAAGGCCTTACCTTCAAACTCAGTGCCTCTTTGCTTGACATCATGAAAATATCAAAAGAAATCAGCCAAGACCTCAGAAAAAAAATTGTTGACGTCCACAGGGTTCATCCTTGGGAACAATTTCCAAATGCCTGAAGGTACCACGTTCATCTGTACAAACAATAGTACGCAAGTATAAACACCATGGGACAATGCAGCCATCATACCGCTCAGGAAGGAGACATATTCAGTCTCCTAGAGATGAACGTACTTTGGTGCGAAAAGTGCAAATCAATCCCAGAACATCAGCAAAGGACCTTGTGAATATACTAGAGGAAATAGGTCAAAAGTATATATATCCACAGTAAAACGAGTCCTATATCGACATAACCTGAAAGGCCGCTCAGCAAGGAAGAAGCCACTGCTCCAAAACCAGCATAGAAAAAGCCAGACTACAGTTTGCAACTGCACATGTGAACAAAGATCGTACTATCTGGAGAAATGTCCTCTGGTCTGATGAAACAAAAATAGAACTGTTTGGCCATAATGACCATTATGTTTGGAGGAAAAAGGAGGCGGCTTGCAAGCCGAAGAACACCATCCCAACCGTGAAGCACGGGGGTGGCAGCATCATGTTGTCAGGGTGCTTTGCTGCAGGAGGGACTGGTGCACTTCACAAAATAGATGGCATATTAAAAATAAAACTACGTGGATATATTGAAGCAACGTCTCAAGACATCATTCAGGAAGTTAAAGCTTGGTCGCAAATGGGTCTTCCAAACGGACAATGACCCCAAGCATACTTCCAAAGCTGTGGCAAAATGGCTTGAGGACAACAAAGTCAAGGTATTGGAGTGGCCATCACAAAGCCCTGACCTCAATCTTATAGAAAATTTGTGGACAGAACTGAAAAAGCGCGTGTGAACAAGGAGGCCTACAAAACTGACTCAGATACACCAGCTCTGTCAGGAGGAATGGGCCAAAATTCACCAAACTTATTGTGGGAAGCTTGTGGAAGGCTACGCTAAACATTTGACCCAAGTTAAACAATTTAAAGACAATGCTACCAAATACTAATTGACTGTATGTAAACTTCTGACCCACTGGGAATGTGATGAAAGATATAAAAGCTGAAATAATAATCATTCTCTCTACTATTATTCTGACATTTCACATTCTTAAAATAAAGTGGTGATCCTAACTGACCTAGAACAGGGAGTTTTTACTAGAATTAAATGTTAGGAATTGTGCAAAACTGAGTTTAAATGCATTTGGCTAAGGTGTATGTAAACTTCCGCCTTCAACTGTATACATGCATGTATATATATTAGTACCAGTCAAAAGTTGACACCTACTCATTGCAGGGTTTTTCTTCATTTTTACTATTTTCTACATTGTAGAAATATAGTGAAGCCATCACAACTATGAAATAACACATATGGAATCATGTAATTACCAAAAACGTGTTAAAAAATCTAAATATATTTAATATTTGAGATTCTTCAAAGTAGCCACCCTTTGCCTTGATGACAGCTGTATTGCTTGTTGGCAAACTCCAAGCGGGCTGTCATGTGCCTTATACTGAGGAGTGGCTTCTGCCTGCCACTCTACCATAAAAGCCTGATTGGTGGAGTGCTGCAGAGATGTTTGTCCTTCTGGAAGGTTCTCCCATCTGCACAGAGGAACTCCAGAGCTCTGTCAGAGTGACCATTGGGTTCTTGGTCACATCCCTGACCAAATACCTTCTCCCCAATTTCTCAGTTTGGCCATGCAGCCAGCTATAAGAAGAGCCTTGGTGGTTCCAAACTTCTTCCAGAATGATGGAGGCCACCATGTTCTTAGGGACCTTCAATGCTACAGAAATGTTTTGGTACCCTTCCCCAGGTCTGTGCCTCAACTCAATCCTGTATCGGAGCTCTACGGACAATTCCTTCGACCACATGGCTTAGTTTTTGCTCTGACATGCAACTGTCAACTGACGGAACTTATATAGACAGATGTGTGACTTTCCAAATCATGTCCAATAAATTGAATTTACCAAAGGTGGACTCCAATCAAGTGGTAGAAACATTTCAAGGATGATCAATGGAAACAGGATGCATCTGAGCTCAGTTTTGAGTCTCATAGCAAAGGGTCTGAATACTTATGGAAATAAGGTATTTCTGTTTAAAAATATATTTACACATTTGAAAAAAATTTTTGCTTTGTCATTATGGGGTAGTGTGTAGATTGTGGAAAAAAGTCAAGGGGTCAGAATACTTCCTGAATGCACTGTACGTACGATTAAAGACCAGCTGGGGAAGCTGGCAAACTAGGAGAACTTGTTACAGGGACTCACAACTATGGTCAATATAGAACGTTGTAGCAGGCTATTTTTATTCCCATGTAGACAACTGGATTTTTTTAAAGCAACTGCACAGTGCACACTGAAATCAGCACCATGACTGTGTCAAGAGCATGGTTACAAGCAGGGTCAATTGCTGTAAAAATGAATTGGAAGTGGAATATTTGTCAAGTGTGTTAATTTCAAAATGTTTGTGAATCTAATTTTAATATGCCTATATTGTAGGGGCATTCAGTGGCAGACCCTAACAAACTATTAGGAGTTCATGTTCCCAAATTGTAGGTCATATGCCATTACAAACACCAACAGCTGCGTGACGCCCACCTTGAAGGGGGTTAGAAACAGAATAAATTCGACTCACATCAGTTCAATGTCTATGCAGTATGACATTTGATACGATTTCACAACTATCATACATTTCTAGGGAAGGCCTATAAATACCGCCTGCTAGAGTTTTCCATTTAATTAAAACGTGAAGCTCACATTTGGGGGCCTTAGGGCTCTGTCTATCCATAGGAAAATAGTAAATATATATGTCACAGAATAAATAAATGTGCAGAATAAATGAGGAAGGTCAGAACAGTATTTCAATGGGTCAACACAGGATTTGACCACAAATTACTTTGTACAAAATGTTCCTTTGGTATTTTTGTTGACGCATGGAAACAGCCTTTGACGTGCCTATTATGTTTGCCCATGTTGTTATTACGCATGGTTAACTAGGCTAATTACCTTTTCATTTGTCTGTATAATTTCTTCCTGGAAGGACTGAAGCTTCACCATCTTCATCTGCATGCCCATGAGGTTGTCTGCTAAGTAGGTTATACTTTGGTGTTGCTGAAAACAGAACCATGCAGCCGTTGCACCTCCGACCACAATCAGAACGAATAAAATGAACAAAAGCGTATACTGGTTTCCACCTCGCGCCTCCGGTTCCGAAGATTCATGATTAAAATTGTTAAAGTCTTCGTGATTGTGTTTGTTCTTTTTCCCTCGGTGCTTTGCTGTCATTTTAACACAGTAGCGTAGTAGTTAATATAAAGGCCAGAGATGGTGTAAGACCGGTTTTCGAAATATGTTTGCTCGGGTGCTGCGGTGACTTTTCCAGAAGCGTCGGTCTTTTATTCCTTAATTGATATTACACAATGCAATTTGGTCCTCATTCAAAACCGCTCAACAAAGTATCGAAAAAAGCAAGTTCTCGGTGAAGTGGTGGGTTGGGCTGCAGATAATAAAAAATAGAGGCGTGTATGTGCTACCCATAGACATAGATAGACATCGCATTATTATATCTGTCCAACTATGGCGTCTGTGAGCGCAAAGGTAGCGCAATTGAGTCCATCTCCATTGTAAAGTAATACATTTTCTTCCACTACATATTTGAGATGCCAAATAAATTCAAAGAGTGCACACTGCCACCTAGAGAGTGTGTTGTTTGAACAGGTATAAAGCCAAGGTTGGTGATTTACTGCCACCTGCAGTTATGGAATGTTTCCTCACAATTATAATAGATTGGCTGATCCCTCCTGATGACCTCGGTGGAATTATGTGAACCTTCCTTAAAACTATAGGAGGTCCCACCCAGTTGACTGCTTCAAAATTGTGAATGTCCTCAATGGCGCTACCCCATGCTAAAATGAACTTCTGGCACTAGAGTCCTCCTACCCATCTCTATGATGGTACCCGCTCCAGGAAGAGAAGCATGAGTGAGTGGGCGTTCCCTGTACCATGTGTGCAGCTCTAATGCCTCGTTCACGTTGTCGGAAACTCAGGACATCCGAGTTAAAATGAATGTAAATTATTTATAAAAAATAACAATAATTTGGGGGGTTATATTATTTGTTCGGTTACACACAAGTGTGTCATGGCAATGTGTTTCTTGCATATCCCAACTCCCCCTGAGACACCGCGGGTAAATACATTAGCGCATGGAACTCAGATATAGCCTAGGCCCTAGGTAGGCGATAGACCAATGCCGCAGTAGGCCTATATTGTCAACTAAGTGAACATATAGGCTAAAGCATACAAAGAAAAACAGTAGAAAATATCCTGATTAATGCGATTGAAAGAAGACGAATTTCCTGTCTCCCTTCCTTTTTATCTGTCTTGACTTGAGCTATTGCTAGTGAAGTGCAACATTGTTTCAACTCAGCAGGTTGGCTTGCTCCATCAACGGTACCAGAACAGAGAAACAACACACATGGTCATTGCTCATATGGAGCATTCCAAACAAAAAAAAAGACTGAAAAAAATGGACTAAACTCCTATATCATGATTATGAAAGGAACCAAAACGTGTTTCCCACAAGTGTAGCAGGTTGTGAATTATGTAAACGCTTCCACTCCAAGAGTGAGAAGGGTAAATTAATGTACATGCATTAACATAAATGAATGTAACCAAATGATGGGGATTAACGGTACATTTACTATGCCTACTGGTTATAATGGGGAATTGATACATATAAACAATCAAAGAGCAAACAATTTACACAATGAAACAATGAACAGAGCACATTCTGGAGAGCTGAGTGCAGGCATTCTGTAGAGAGACGCATATCTTCGCCACACACCATCCCTTCTTCTTGTGTCAACATTTGAAATGAAACTAAATACATTTTTCACACATTCTAGATGCTTTTCACTGACATCCGCAATTTAATAATCAGCTCGATTTATTGCCTCGCACGCAGCCCCAATAGTTGGCTTCCCAAACAGACATAATCCTATGTCGTTGTGATTTGAAACAATCCACGTCAAAACCCTTTAAATAAAATCACTCAAAATACTTTACCAGAGAGTTTGGATCGTTAGCTTATTTTAGAGAGGGGTAATTATATAATTTGGCAAAACATCAATTTACTTAAAGGGAAGCCACTATCCGAACAGTGCACTGTGCATCCGCCAACTTTCCTTTCGATTTCGCAAGTGGCTGAAACATAATGAGGTGCTCATGTCGCCGCCCTGACAATGGGAGTCGTTGTCCCAAAGGCGGAAATGCAGGCAACAAGCGTAGGTCTGAATATTATGTCCATAGAAACGCATTGGGCTTATTCAGGACATATTTTGTCGAGAGTGAGCTCACCTCTTCCTCTCTGCTGAAACAGCGCTCGTCTGTCTAAAATGTGTAGCCCATGTATCTGATGCTGTCTGGACAGAATGCCGTATTGACGTGCCACATTCCTCCACACACATGGTTTACACATACGGAGACAGAGGGCCGATGTTTCGCTCACTCTGATGCTTTATCTGAGATCGATACATCTGTCGACGCACATCTCGGTAAAATACATTATCTTTCAATATTTTATTTGGTCGGGCAAGGAGGTATGGTAGGGTTGGTCAGGCCCCCTATGGCCTGACAATGTGTATCAAAGCACTGTAGTTATAAACTGTATCAATTCATAAGGCTGATGGAACAGATCACAATGTTTGTTAATATGTTGCTAAACTTGTGTTTCCTCACATTTTCAGCGTTGCAATATGCACATGGAGGTAGGCCTACACGTGAATGTTCCAAAATGCAATTTGCAGGAAAACACTGTTCTAAAATGCTCATGTGAGGTTTCTTGGATGGAGATTAAATGTAATTTAGAAATTTAGAAAGAGGGGAGATCTAAAGATGCAATAACTATCATGAGTTGCTAATATGACTACGATAATGCCTTTAGCTGCTAGACAATGAAATAAAGTTGAAAGAAAACCAAAAGGTAAGACATGCCTCATAATAAGAAAAACGTCCAGGTTTCAAACAATTAAGGAACAGGGAAAATATAGATATGCTAATGATAGGCCTAACTGTATTGGAACGGTAGATGGAAAGGTTTTCCCAACTGGTAGATGGAAAGGTTTTCCTAACTAGCTACAAAGTAGCCTATGCCTACTTGGCATAATGATATCCTGATTATTTGCATCAATCCAGTGGCCATTTGTTTTGCAAATGCCATCTCATGTGTTACAGAAACACCGCTAACCAAACAGTGCACCTAGAGCGTAGGGTAACAAAAAAAAATCTACATTTCTTCAATTTTTCTCAGACCTCAAAAGTGGTCTCCTGATGTGGTTTAAGCATTGTTGTGGACTTAGAACATCCAATTGTGTTTTTTTTTCTATAAAAGTGTGACATTGAGAGTGAAAAATCAGAAACCTGTGAATTTCTGACTCATTTATCTGTTTCAATAGTAGGCCTACTGACTGACTGTGAAAGATCATTATGGGATTCGTCATTTTACGTCATTCAAAGTGTATGTCACTGTTTCTTATAGAATTTTTCACACAGGGCGCCTTTCCTATGCCGGGTGGGCCATTTGGGATATTTTGGGCAAAATTAGAGTGTACTCACTTCTCCAGGAGCAATTAAGGTTAAGTGCCTTTGCTCGAGGGCACAGGGACAGATGTTTGACCTTGTCGGCTCCAGTATTCAAACCAGCGACCTTTCGGTTTCTGGCCCAATGCTTTAACCTTGAGGCTACCTGCAGCCCCCTTAATTATGGAGAGCTTCCTATTGGTTGATTCTGGTAACCCTGAAGTGGGAAACTCGGGATCCGACTCTTCCGCCTAGGTTAGCAAGTCAGAAATGTCAGAGTTTCCATCATGACTTGAACGTGACATTACCTAATAGAAAGCCCATACGTGCCCCATTAAATGTATATACTTTTCTATGTATGCCTCAGGCAACGCCAAGCCATATAGATTCTATGCACCCAGCAAGCACATAACATTCTGAGAACCGTATGTTTCTTAGAGCGTGGTTGTCTTATGGTTATATTGCATAAAACCTTCCCACAACTTTCTGGGAATGGTGCAGGACAGTTGCTTTGGAACATTCTCAGCACATTTAAGGAACTTAACATTTTGTTGTAATTTTCTTGGTATTTCATTACTTTAACAGAACATTTACTAAAAGTTCAAACATAGTTGCATTTAATAAAAATGTTGGTAATGTTGTAGGAACATTCTCCAACTGGTTTGACACTGGGAATGTTCTCAAATAGTTCAGAGAATGTTAAGAAACAGCAGTGAATTTCAATACTTCAGCATAACGTTTGGCTGCAGTTTTACAGGCTTCTAACCAACTGTGCTATTTTTGTTTGTTTTTTGGCATTGTTTATAACTAATGTTGTACATAATGTCGCTGATACCATATCTTATGCCCGTAAAGAGCTTCTGGACATCAGAACAGGGATTACTCACCTCGCACTGAGGTACATTTTTCCTTTAATGAGTCAGATGCGATGAATATACTGCTTTGTCGAGACAAGGCTCAAATCCCTGTCATCCATGTGAAGAAAAGATGGAGAAAATGGGGGAGGGTGGGGTGCCTTGTAAGAATTATCCCGACGAGTAGGTAAACCACCACTACCCTCCGTATTATTGGCCAACGTAGCCTCCCAAGTGGTCTAAGGCACTGCATCGCAGTTGCTAGCTGTGCCACTAGAGATCCTGGTTCAAGTCCAGGCTCTGTTGCAGTCGTCCGGTTAGGGGAGGGTTTGGCCGGCAGGGATGTCCTTGTCCCATCACGCTCTAGTGACTCCTGTGGTGGGCTGAGCACATGCATGCTGACACAGTCCCCAATGTTTCCTTTGACACATTGGTGTGGCTGGCTTCCAGGTTAAGCAGGCATTGTGTCAAGAAGCAGTGCAGCTTGGTTGCGTTGTGTTTCGGAGGACGCATGGCTCTCGACCTTCACCTCTCCCAAGTCTGTACGGGAGTTGCAGCGATGAGAGAAGACTACCTACCAATTGGGGAGAAAAAGGGGTAAAAGTAAAATAAATGTATAATTGGCCTATGTGCAATAATTTGAAAACAAACTGGATGATCTACGGGACTGTAAAATCTTTGTTTTACCGAGACGTAACGACAAGGTGACTGGCTTCTCCCTGGATCAGCAGGACAGAGCAGCTACGTCTGGTAATACGAGAGGGTGTGTCTATTTTTCAATAACTGCTGGTGCGCGATGTCTAATATTAAAGAAGTCTTGAGGTATTGCTCGCCTGAGGTAGAATACCTCATGATAAGCTGTAGACCACACTATCTACCAAGAGAGTTCTCCATATTATTCGTAACCGTCTATTTACCACCACAGACCGATGCTGGCACTAAGACAGCAACTCAACGAGCTGTGTAAGGCCGTAAGCAAACAAGAAAGTGCTCCTCCATAAGCGGCGCTCCTAGTGGCCGGGGACTTTAATGCAGGCAAACTTAAAACAGTTTTACCTCATTTCTACCAGCATGTCACAACTCTAGACCACCTTTACTCCACACAGAGATGCATACAAACCTCTCCCTCCATTTGTCAAATCTGACCATAATTATATCCTCCGCATTCCTGCTTACAAGCTAAACTAAAGCAGGAAGCACCAGTGACTCGCTCAACACGGAAGCGGTCAGATGCTTCAGATGCTACGCTACGCTACAGGACTGTTTTGCTAGCACAGACTTGAATATGTTCTGGATTCATCCAATGGCATGGAGGATAGAGGTCGATCGATTAATCGGAATGGCCGACTAATTAGGGACGATTTCAAGTTTTCATAACAATCGGAAATTGTTATTTTTGGACACCAATTTTTTACACCTTTATTTAATCTTTATTTAACTAGGCAAGTCAGTTAACCTCTTTGATCTCTAGGGGCGCTATTTCATTTTTGGATAAAAAACGTTCCCGTTTTAAGCGAGATATTTTGTCACGAAAAGATGCTCGACTATGCATATTCTTGACAGTTTTTGAAAGAAAACACTCTGAAGTTTCAGAATCTGCAAAGATATTGTCTGTAAGTGCCCCAGAACTCATTCTACAGGCGAAACCAAGATGATGCGTCAACCAGGAAATGAGCAGATTTCTGAAGCTCTGTTTTCCATGGTCTCCTTATATGGCTGTGATTGCGCAAGGAATGAGCCTACACTTTCTGTCGTTCCCCCAAGGCGTTAGCAGCATTGTGACGTATTTGTAGGCATATCATTGGAAGATTGACCATAAGAGACTACATTTTCCAAGTGTCCGCCTGGTGTCCCTGCGTCGAAATTGGAGCGTAAAGCCAGGTGCAATTATTTTTCCATTTGAGAGCAAGGAGAAACCAGGCTTCCACGAAGGATATATCATTGAAGAGATATGTGGAAAAACACCTTGAGGATTGATTCTAAACCACGTTTGCCATGTTTCAGTCGATATTATGGAGTTCATTTGGAAAAAAGTTCGCGTTTTGAGGGCTGAATTTTCGTTTTTTTTTTTTTTTTTTTTTTTTTTTTTTTTGGTAGCCAAATGTGATGTACAAAACGGAGCTATTTCTAATACACAAAGAATCTTTTTGGAAAAACTGAGCATCTGCTATCTAACTGAGAGTCTCCTCATTGAAAACATCAGAAGTTCTTCAAAGGTAAGTTATTTTATTTGAAGGCTTTACTTGTTTTTGTGATAGTTGCCTGCTAAATGCTAACGCTAATGCTAACGCTAAATGCTACGCTAGCTAGCTACTGTTA
Source organism: Oncorhynchus clarkii lewisi (assembly GCF_045791955.1). NCBI lineage: Eukaryota > Metazoa > Chordata > Actinopteri > Salmoniformes > Salmonidae > Oncorhynchus > Oncorhynchus clarkii. Next base: position 46,895,910 of record NC_092162.1, read on the forward strand.
CACAAATGATTGTTTTCCTACAGTGTTGTTAACAAAAGGCTAAGCTTGAGAGATAGCATATTTATTTCATTTCATTTGCGATTTTCATGAATAGTTAACGTTGCGTTATGGTAATGAGCTTAGGTCTATAAATAGAATCCCGGATCCGGGTTTGGTCGTCGCAACAGGTTAAGAACACATTCTTATTTTCAATGACGGCCTAGGAACGGTGGGTTAACTGCCTCGTTCAGGGGCAGAACGACAGATTTTCACCTTGTCAGCTTCGGGGGATACAATCTTGCAACCTTACAGTTAACTTGTCCAACGCTATAACCACCTACCTCTCGTTGCACTCCACAAGGAGCCTGCCTGTTACGCGAATGCAGTAAGCCAAGGTAAGTTGATAGCTAGCATTAAACTTATCTTATAAAAAACAATCAATCAATTATAATCACTAGTTAACTACACATGGTTGATTTCATATGTTCTCATGTTCTGAGCAAGGAACTTAAACGTTAGCTTTCTTACATGGTACATATTGCACTTTTACTTTCTTCTCCAACACTTTGTTTTTGCATTATTTAAACCAAATTTAACATGTTTCATTATTTATTTAAGGCTAAATTGATAATGTTGATGTATTATATTAAGTTAAAATAAGTGTTCATTCAGTATTGTTGTAAGTGTCATTATTACGAATAAATTAAAATTGGCCGATTAATCGGTATCGGCTTTTTTGGTCCTCCAATAATCGATATCGGTATTGAAAAATTATAAATTTGTTGACTTCTAATGGAGGAGTATACCACCTCAGTCACCAGCTTCATCAACAGGTGCATCGACGTTGTCGTCCCCACAGTGACCGTACATACATATCCCAACCAGAAGCCATGGATTACAGGCAACATCCACACCGGGCTAAAGGCTAGAGCTGCTGCTTTCAAGGAGCAGGACACTAATCCTGGTTTATAAGAAATCCTGTTATGCCCTCAGATGAACAATCAAACAGGCAAAGCGTCAATACAGGACTAAGATTGAATCCTACTACACCAGCTCGGACGCTCATTGGATGAGGCAAGGCTTGATAACTATTACGGACTACAAAGGTAAATCCAGCCGCAAGCTGCCCAGTGACGCAAGCCTACTAGACAAGCTAAATGCCTTAAAACCTGTTGATCCTACTTGAGACGCAGACGTCTCAAGTAGGCACCTGGAAATGCAAATGCGCTACGCTAAATGCTAAAAGTACTCGTTAAAACTCAAACGTTCATTAAAACACACATACAGGGTATTGAATTAAAGCTACACTCGTTGTGAATCTAGCCAACAAGTCAGATTTTTAAAATGCTTTTTGGCGAAAGCATGAGAAGCTATTATCTGATAGCATGCAACACCCCAATATACCTGAAGGGGACGTAAACAAAAGAATTAGCGTAGCCGGCGCTACACAAAAACGCAGAAATAAAATATAAAACATTCATTACCTTTGATGATATTCTTTGTTGGCACTCCTATATGTTCCATACACATCACAATTGGGTATTTTTCCCGATTAAATCCGTCCATGTATGCCCAAAATATCCATTTGTATAGCCTGTCTGGTTCAGGAAAAAAGCTCTCTTCCAACACGCAACGTCATTTTTTAAAATGATATAAGTTGCCTATATTCTTTGTTAAAACACTTCAACCTACTTTTGTAACCCAACTTTAGGTATTTGTAAACGTTAATAAGCGATCAAATTGATCACTGGGCGATCTGTATTCAATAGCAGCTACTCAAGAAAACAATGTCCATTTTTCTCTCTTCCAAAATCGATTGCTGTAGGCTGGATGGAATGAAGGCTCTATTTGTCATGACACAAAGGGATTTTTGTCAATGGAAATGAAGTTTTTGGCTACATCGTGTGGAAGCTGTAGGAATTGCATCCTTGGCCTTATTAATTTTGGTGCCCTTTAAACAATTCATGCAAGTGGCGCATGGATATATTTTTCAGTTTTCAGTGACCAGTTTTTCTTGCGCTTTTCAATGAAACACATGCTCTGTTATAGTCACAGCCGTGATTTAACCAGTTTTAGAAACTTCAGAGTGTTTTCTATCCACACATACTAATCATATGCATATACTATATTCCTGGCATGAGTAGCAGGACGCTGAAATGTTGTGCGATTTTTAACAGAATGTTCGAAAAAGGAGAGGGTAGACTTAACAGGTTATTAAGCTCATGTCGAGGCAAGCAACACTGAAGCATGCATGAGAGCACCAGCTGTTCTGGACGACTGTGATCACGCTCTCCATGGCCAATGTGACCAAGACCTTTAAACAGGTCAACATTCACAAAGCCCCAGGGACAGATGGATTACCAGGATGTGTACTCAAAGCATGCACAGACCAACTGGAAAGTGTCTTCACTAACATTTTCAACCTCTCCCTGACCAAGTGTATAATACCTACAGTTGAAGTCGGAAGTTTACATACACCTTAGCCAAGTACATTTAAACTCAGTTTTGCACAATTCCTGACATTTCATCCAAGTAAAAATTCCCATGTCTTAGGTCTGTTAGGATCACCATTTTATTTTAAGAACGTGAAATGTCATAATTATCGTAGAGAGAATGATTTATTTCAGCTTTTATTTCTTTCATCACATTCCCAGTGGGTCAGAAGTTTACATACACTCAATTAGTATATGGCAGCATTGCCTTTAAATTGTTTAACTTGGGTCAAATGGTTTGGCTAGCCTTTCACAAGCTTCCCACAATAAGTTGGGTGAATTTAGGCCTGGTGTAACTGAGTCAGGTTTGCTGGCCTCCTTGCTGGCACGCACTTTTTGAGTTCTGCCCACAAATTTTCTATAGGATTGAGGTTAGGGCTTTGTGATGGCCACTCCAATACCTTGACTTTGTTGTCCTTAAGCCATTTTGCCACAACTTTGGAAGTATGCTTGGGGTCATTGTCCATTTGCAAGACCCATTTGCAACCAAGCTTTAACTTCCTGACTGATGTCTTGAGATGTTGCTTCAATATATCCACATAATTTTCCTGCCTCATGATGCCATCTATTTTGTGAAGTGCACCAGTCCCTCCTGCAGCAAAGCACCCCCACAACATGCCTGCAGCAAAGCATCCCCACAACATGATGCTGTCATCCCCGTAATTCACAGTTGGGATGGTGTACGTCAGCTTGCAAGCACCCCCCTTTTTTCCTCCAAACATAACAATGGTCATTATCTCCAAACAGTTCTATTTTTGTTTCATGAGACCAGAGGACATTTCTCCAAAAAGTACAATTTTTGTCCCCATGTTCAATGGCAAACTGTAGTCTGGCTTTACGGCGGTTTTGGAGCAGTGGCTTCTTTGTTGTTGAGCGGCCATTCAGGTTATGTCGATATAGGACTAGTTGTACTGTGGATATAGATAATTTTGTACCTGTTTCCTCCAGCATCTTCACAAGGTCCATTGCTGTTGTTCTGGGATTGATTTGCACTTTTCGCACCAAAGTACGTTCATCTCTAGGAGACAGAATGTGTCTCCTTCCTGAGCGGTATGACGACTGCATGGTCCCATGGTGTTTATACTTGCGTACTATTGTTTGTACAGATGAACGTGGTACCTTCAGGCATTTGGTAATTGGTCCCAAGGATTAACCAGAATTTTGGAGGTCTACCATTTTTTTTCTGAGGTCTTGGCTGATTTCTTTTGATTTTCCCATGACGTCAAGCAAAGAGGCACTGAGTTTGAAGGCAGGCCTTGAAATACATCTACAGGTTCACCTCCAGTTGACTTACATGATGTCAGTTAGCCTATCGAAGCTTCTAAAGCCATGACATAATTTTCTGGAATTTTCTAAGCTGTTTAGAGGCACAGTCAACTTAGTGTATGTAAACTTCATACTTCAACTGTTGTTTCAAATAGACCACCACAGTCCCTGTGCCTAATAAAGTGAAGGTAACCTGCCTAAATGATAACCACCATGTAGAACTCACGTCGGTAGCCATGAAGCACTTTGAAAGGCTGGTCATGGCTCACATCAACTTAGAAGAAAAAGAAACGCTCAACTATTTAGGCAAGGTGCTGGCTAGCGGAGTAGAAAACTTGAAAATAAAGAGAGCCGCACACTAGGAGCTCAGATGCAATTGTTTTAAATTACTAACGTTTCGACAGCCAAGCTGTCTTCATCAGGGTATAAAGAAGACAGCTTGGCTGTCGAAACGTTGGTAATTCAATTTTTGCATCTGAGCTCCTAGAGTGTGCGGCTCTCTTTTATTTTAATGGCTCACATCAACACCATCATGCTGGACACCCTCGCATACCGGCCCAACAGATACACAGATGATGCAATCTCAATCACACTCTACACTTCCCTTTCCCACCTGGACAAAAGGAACACATATGTGAGAATGCTGTTCGTTGACTACGGCTCAGCGTTCAACACCGTAGTACCCACAAAGCTCATCACTAAGCTAAGGACCCTGGGACTGAACACTTCCCTTTGCAATTGGAGCCTGGACTTCCTGATGGGCCGCCCCCAGGTGGTATGGGTAGGTAACAACACATCTGCCACGCTGATTCTCACACTGGGTCCCCTCAGGGGTGTGTGCTTAGTCCCCTCCTTAGTCCCGTCCTGCGTGGCCAAGCATGACTCCAATATCCTCATTACATTTGCTTACAACACAACAGTGGTAGGCCTGATCACCGACCACGTAAAACAGCCTATAGGGAGGAGGTCAGAGTCCTGGCAGTGTGGTGCCAGGAAAACAACATCTCCCTCAATGTGTGCAAGACAAAGGAGTGGATCATGGACTATTGGAAAAGGAGGCCCAAATGGGCCCCCATTAACATCAACGGGGCAGAAGTGGAGCGGGTCGAGAGTTTCAAGTTCCTTGGTGTCCACATCACCAACAAACTATCATGGTCCAAACACACCAAGACAGTTGTGAAGAGGGCACGACATTACCGTTTCCCCCTCAGGAGACTGAAAAGATTTGGTTTGGGTCCCCGGATCCTCAAAAGGTTCTACAGCTGCACAATCAAGTGTATGGTATGGAAATTTCCCAGGGTAATGTGTACGTCCCAGTATGTCACTGGGGCCAAGTTTCCTGACATCCAGGACCTATATACCAGGCATTGTCAGAGGAATGCCCCAAAAAATGGTCAAAGACACCAGTCACCCAGGTCATAGACTGTTCTCTCTGCTACCACGTGGCAAGCAGTACCAGAGCACCAATTCTAGGACCAAAAGACTCCTTAACAGCTTCTACCTGTGATGTGGTGAGGTTGGATCCAGGCACAGAGAAGAGACCAGAAGAGGAATTAGTGGTTAAACATAATACTTTACTGAGAAACAAAGGATCATAGTAACACTGGGAAAACAACAAACACTAAGTCTCGAAAACTCACTCAGGAGACAACTGCACAAAACAAGCAATTCAAGCTTCTACAAAGGAAACCAGAAAACACACCTCTTTTAGCAGGGAAATCAAAATGAGTAATATTACACAGCTGAGTATCATTAATGTCTCTTGGATGGTCTCTGCAGCCCTCTGGTGACAGGGTGGAACCATGACACTACCCCCAAGCCATAAGCCTGCTGAACAATTAATCAAATGGCCACTTGGATTATTTACATTTACACGCCCCCCCCCCCCCCTTTTTGATTTGATTATTTTTTTACTTTAGTTTATTTTGTTAATATTTTCTTAACTCCATTTCTTGAACTGCATTGTTGGTTATGGGCTTGTAAGTAAGCATTCCATGGTAAGGTCTACACATGTTGTATTCAGCTCAAATAAAATTGGAATCGATTTGATCATGGTTTTATTTAAGTCATGTTCTCAAATTATTCGAAGAATGTTAAGAAAACATTGTTTTTCTGTGAGAATTTCATTACTTCAGCATAATGTTTCCTACAGGTTTCCTCATGGTTCTATTTAAATTCATGTTTTCAAATTGTTCAGAGTACGTTAAGAAAACCTTCCATAAAAACCACAAGAAAACTTTTGTAACATTTAGAGAACGTTTTAAGTAACATGTATACAGGGCAGCAGCCTCTAATGAGCTAATATTTCAGTCTCTCGGGCTCAGCTTTGATGCACCTGTACTGACCTCGCCTTCTGGATGATAGTGGGGTGAACAGGCAGTGGCTCGGGTGGTTGTTGTCCTTGATAATCTTTTTGGCCTTTCTGTGAAATCGGGTGCTGTAGGGGTCTTCGAGGGTAGGTAGATTGCACCCAGTGATGCGTTGTGCAGACTGCACCACCCCCTGGAGAGCCCTGCCTTTGTGGGCGGTGCAGTTGCCATACCAGGCGGTAATAAAAGTTTGTGAAGGTTTTAGGTGCCAAACCAAATTTCTTCAGCCTCCTGAGGTTGAAGAGGCGCTGTTGCGCCTTCTTCACCACACTGTCTGTGTGGGTGGACCATTTCATTTTGTATGTGATATGTACGTCGAGGAACTAGCAGTGTTATTAAAATCACAACCACAACTTCCAAGGAACCAAATAGCCAGCTGTGTAGTGACTGTGTAGGCCAATTATTAGTAAGTATGTAGCAATTATTAGTAAGTATGTAGCCTAAAATATGAAGGGGCTCTATAAACACTTTCACAACAACTGTGGACAGCATAGCTCAGTTATTGTCTGTAGTCATATTTAGTATTTCATGGGACCTACAGTTGTCACACCCTGATCTGTTTCACCTGTCTTTGTGCTTGTCTCCACCTCCCTCCAGGTGTCACCCATCTTCCCCATTATCCCCTGTGTATTTATATCTGTGTTCTCTGTTTGTCTGTTGCCAGTTTGTTTTGTCCATGAAACCTACCAGCATTTGTTCCCCTGCTCCTGTCTGTCTCCCAGGTTGGGTCAATGCCATCTCAATTTATGTCCTTTTAGGTTGTGGAGTATCCACATCAAACACAATTATCAAAAACGATAACTCTTGGATTTGTACTTACTATCCCCAACAACCGCAGTGCATGTCTTACAAGCAGTACAGCCATGCATTTTTGGAAATAACTTATAACTTACCATATAACAAACTTTACATTTTCCACCTTGATACATAATAATGCCTCTACATGCTGAAGCACTGTAAAAACACAATGTTTCTCATTCTGTGAGCGAGAGAGAGAAACAATATAACTCTATTTCATGCAACATTCAATGACATTACATTCAATTATATTCCGACTCACACCAAGGTACTACATACATTTGTCAGAGTAGGTCAGTTGAGTTCTCATCTCTGACTGAGTTTGGTGGAGCACTCGGCCCTCCCCTGGGCACTTTCTATTTGGATGGTGTACTCGCCCGAGTCTTTGGGGGTCCCGCAGACTATCAGCAAGGAGCAGACACCACAGATGGTGATTAAGTATTTGGTGTTTGGCTGATGTTGTTGCGGTACCAGGTGACGCGAGGCTTGGGATTTCCCTTTATGGCACATATAGCATTCGTAACCTTTGGGAGCTGTGTGCTGTCTCAGTGGCAGAAGGAACGATTGAGCAGTCCGCAAATCACAGGTCTTGTAGGCTGGCATGTTCACCACAAATGTTCCTAGAGAAGAGGCAGGGCAGAGAGGTCAAACGCTCATCTCACATGTCATGTAATGCATACGTTAAAATGGCAGCATTTTATAAAGGGTTAATAGATTGTTTGTAATAAATAGATACATAAATACATATAATATAAATACATATAATAATAAATATAATAATAATAAACAGGTATAACACATTAGTACTTAATGTTGAGCTTAATGACTTAGCTGTTATTGATTATACTGTTATTATTGCCAGTCTATCCATATGAGCTGATTATATGACTTGGCAATTGATCTCTTTACTTGGCTAGTAATAGCGTTCATCCTCTTACTTCCCCAGGTGGACGACTAAGATGGGGCCGACATGCCCGTGTCCTTCTTAGCGTAGACACGGAAGTGGTGAACTTGTTGTTGAAGAGCCTGTCGGGCCACTGTGCTCCATGAGCCTTTGATGGAGTCTCGTTTAGACACAGAGTAGTGGAGGTGATCGTCACACATCTCATCAGGTGATGGTTCCCAGATAACTGTCATAGTGCCTGGGACGTTCTCCTCAAGTTCTACTGGTCCTGGGGGCTTGGGATCATCTAGTGCCAGAGTCAGAGACATGAGAGTCAGGAGGATGTAACTAACACTTTGGGAGGAAATTCTCTCATTATGTGAGAATTGTTGCATCAATCATGGCCGATGTTCATTGTGATTGATGATATTTAAAATACTTTATTTGTGAGTGCTGACACTTTTGCCATTTTTTTCATCTTGTGCAAGTTCCAAATAGCCTCGCAAGCCATTTGATCTCGCAAGCTTACATTTAGCAAACCATTAACGTAGGAGATCAGGTATCTTGTGAGGCTAAGTTCCAATCCCTTCTCAGTCTGAAATAGACTGGGAGAGCTTCATTGTATGTTACTGTACCTGTAATCCTAACCCCCACGCTGAAGGTTTCCTGGTCCACTAGGTTTTTGACCCCTATGGTGTAGATCCCTGAATCAGAGCACTCAGATGAAGTGATCAGTAGCGGAGATGACGATTCAGAGTTGGAGATACTGACCCGCTTCAGCACAGGAACATCATCCTTCAGCCACGTGACTTCTGGCCATGGGGAGGCCTGTTAATAACAAGATGATTGGAACATTATCTGGATTGAAAACACCAAGCATAAGCCAATTCCAGGAATCTACCGGAAAGACCTACCAATGCAATCTGGGGAAACATTGTTTAGAGAAAGATGAGTTTACCAGTTTGACCTCTTACCCTCTTACCTCAAAGTTTAAGAGGATCCTGACAGAATTTTCTGCTCTCACCACCATTAAACTTTTCATCTTATTATTGGTGAATAATGTGTCATGGAAATTCTTACACAGGGACACTCAAAGTCAATCTTAAATGAATAATTATTTAGTACCAGCGCGCTGGAGAGGTTCCAACCAATGTCGATCAGGAGCTCCACCTCGGGCAGTCCAATTAATACTCTTATATAGGCCTCCCGGGTGGCGCAGTGGTTAAGGGCACTGTACTGCAGCGCCAGCTGTGCCACCAGAGACTCTGGGTTTGCGCCCAGGCTCTGTCGTAACCGACCGGGAGGTCCGTGGGGCAACACACAATTTTCCTAGCGTAGTCCGGGTTAGGGAGGGTTTGGCCGGTAGGGATACCCTTGTCTCATCGCGCACCAGCGACCCCTGTGGCAGGCCGGGCGCAGTACACGCTAACCAAGGTTGCCAGGTGCACAGTGTTTCCTCCGACACATTGGTGCGGCTGGCTTCCGGGTTGGATGCGTGCTGTGTTAAGAAGCAGTGCGGGTTGTGTATCGGAGGATGCATGACTTTCAACCTTTGTCTCTCCCGAGCCCGTACGGGAGTTGTAGCGATGAGACAAGATAGTAGCTACTAACAATTTGATACCACGAAATTGGGGAGAAAAAGGGGTAAAAATGTCAATACAAAAAAATACTCTTATCTACAGACAAGTTATATTTGCATGATTTAGCTTATTCATCATTCGTAATAAATTAATCATTAACGTTTGCTTCCTTCATGTGACATGGCTTCTTCTCTCTAAGCTGAGGCCTTGAAACTGAGATATCCTTTTCTCAAAACAAGGTTCTGGGCGTACTGCAGATACTGATAGTGAAGATTTGTTCAATTAGTCACTTGCATGAACACATAAATTGGTTATTAGAAAAGCACCTGAATAGAACACAGAAATTGGTAAATAGAAAAGCACAAACAAACATTTTGTGATAATAATCATTGCATTTTAATGTAAGCAAATAGATTTTAGCTTCTATATCAAGATACATCATTATAAGAAATCATAATAAAGGTTTTACTTATATTAATGGGAGTGAATTTATAAAAATAAATACACGTTAAATAACACAATTAGGCAAACTAAGAAAACAAAACACGTGCTGCTGCCTATTTGGGAACTTGGGCTCCACAACTTCCAAACAGGGATTCCAACCAAGTTGCAGGCACATGCTCTGGTTGTGGGGAATTATTCTTAGCAACAGTGGCAATGTATTCGGAAATATCAGTCATATTATAAGAGTGATCTGGGACAAAAGTACAGCATTCATCACCAATGATTGCACAAGTGTCCCCTTGACCTGCCAAAAGATAGAATTTGCTCTGTTTTGCAGAGACAATTCACACAATTCGTTTAGCATTGCCAATTTTCTCTACGTCTCTAGAGATCTCCCGAATTTGGTCTAGGCAATATGCATATTGACTTTCACAGGGAAGAGAGAGAACACATGCGGAGAGAAAAGAATGGATGAGAGGGAGGGAAGTGAAGAGAAAGAGGTTAAAATAATGAGGATGAAATGATAGGAGGAATAGTCAAATGTTGAGTAAAGGCTATTGCCATAATGACTCAAATGTATTTGTCTGGTTACACTCAAATGATTCACGGCCACCTTTTAGACATTATGAACCCTGAGGTTTACAGTGTTCATGTTGGTTTTCACACGGTCCATGACCAGAAACAGTACACACAGAAAACATTTAGAACATACTGAATGGTCCCAAGTCTCAAACCTTGGCCTGTTCCTCCTCTCACTCCTTTTTCTTCTCACTGAGTTTCTTCAGCATTACACAGAAGTCTTTTGACACCAAACTCAGCATAGCTGCATTCATAGTCCTTCCAGTCTGCACTCACTTCTAGTTCTTAGGAAACTTTGCAGTATTTAGTTTTTTTATGTATTATTTCTTATATTGTTAGCCCAGAAAATGTTATTTGTTATTACATACAGCCGGGAAGAACTATTGGATATCAGAGCGACGGTAACTCACCAGCACTACCAGCATTATGACCAGGAATGCGACTTTTCTGAAGCGGATCCTTTGTTCGCACCTCCCAAGGCAATTGAACTGCTTCTAGAAGCCCCAAACCCAAAACAATGCCGGCGAAGGAGAGGTACTCGGAGCACACCACCCACCACTTCCAAGTATATTACTCCCTAATGTTCAGTTCCTGGATAATAAAGTTGACGAGCTCAAGGGCAAGGGTTTCTTTCCAGATAGACATCAGGGATTGTAACATACTCTGTTTAATGGAAACATGGCTACTGTTGGAGTCGGTCCAGGCATCTGGATTCTCAGTTCATTGTGCTGACAGGAATAAACATCTCTCCGGGAAGAAGGGCGGGGGTGTATGTTTTATGATTAATGACTCATGGTGTAATTATGATAACATATAGGAACTGAAGTCTTTTTGTTCACCTGACCTAGAATACCTGACAATCAAATGCTGACCGTATTATCTCCCAAGATAATTATCTTCTGTTATAGTTACGGCCTTGTATAACCCCCCCTCAAGCCGATACCACGACGGCCCACAAGGAACTTCACTGGACTTTATGCAAACTGGAAACCATTGTCATGACTTTCCTGGGAGGGACAAAATATAAGGTTATGGTGGATCAGCTCTACAGATATCTCTCCCTCCCACAGAGGGAAGAGAGATGATTGTAGGGGATAAATGACACCTAGTTTGGTTGTCTGGAATGTCTTTTTGCCTTAGGGAGAGTCTACTGCCCAAAACTACAATGTCAAATAAATGGACTCTTGGACAATATATTTCATCATCCGAATTGGTGGGAATAATGATGGATGGAATATGAAAATGTACGTCTATTTTATGATGCTATTAAGAGTTAAATTTAGATGTTATAATGAAAACATTGTAACTTGAAGAGTTTTCATAATGTGTATATGTTTACATACTTCATGTTGTGTACACAATATCCAGATTAAAGAGAATGTTTTTGTGATGTCAATACTGTGATTTTAGTTGTCTAAACGAGATCATACTAAATTCTAATACCTTGCCTCGTAACTAGCTATGCCAAGGGAACCCCGGGAGTGTGTCATAAAGACGGAAATGCCCTTTTTTACTCGAGGGTAAGAAGCATGCGAATTAAGAATGAACATACCAGACTATGATGACCAGTGCTGCAGACTCAAAATGCAACAAGGTTGAAGAAGACAAAGAAAATCTCTTAAAAAGGATCAGACCCTTTTTTTCAAATCTAACTGCCTGTAGCTCAGGACCTGAAGCAAGGATATGCATATTATTGATACCATTTGGAAGGAAACACTGAAGTTTGTGGAAATGTGAAACTAATGTAGAATAATATAACACATTAGATCTGGCAAATGATAATACAAAGAAAAAAAACTGTTCTTTATATTTTCTTTGTATCATCATCTTTGAAATGCAAGAGAAAGGCCATAATGTATTATTCCAACCCAGCTGACAGTTTGATTTTGGCCTCTAGATGGTAGCAGTGTATGGGAAAAGTTTTAGACTGATCCAATGAACCATTGCATTTCGGTTCAAAATGTTGTATCAAGGCTGCCCAAATGTGCCTAATTTGTTTATTAATGTTCAAAACTGTTCACTCTCCTCAAACAATAGAATGGTATTCTTTCACTGTAATATCTACTGTAAATTGGACAGTGCAGTTAGATTAACACTAATTTAAGCTTTTTGCCAGTATCACAAATGTCTATGTCCTGGGAAATGTTCTTGTTACTTACAACCTCATGCTAATCACATTAGCTCAACTATCCCGTGGACGAGACACAGATCCCGAAGAAGTGCCACATAAAAAGACAGCAACCTTCCCACTAGCCACTAGAAAAGGAGTGGGCTGGACATGCTGAGAGATGAGTTCGGATTGGTCTGCCAAATAGAAGACTTTTGTCTATTTGAGCTGGTCAGTCTGTGTTGGTAATCATGTCGAACGTGGCTTTTTTGTTTATGTAGCTGCATTTGTGTTGCTCTCCACTTTCTGGAGGGAGAGTTTTGAAATCAGTGGAATTAGAGTATGATAACTAAAGAGATTGGAAAACACCTGTTTCCAGATTATGTCTTCAAACTAAGGGCATTTGTGGCATGGATCCGTGACAGGGAGACGCGTCCATCATGCATGATGATGTACACGGGTAAGATAGTCTAGTTACCTAAATTTTCAGATATTACACGTTTCTAATTTTGACAGAAAGTGGTTTCATTTCAAGCTAAAGTGTACTGTTAGCTAGCGTTAGCTGGCTGGCTCGTTAGCTAATGTGACATGATGTGTGTGATTTTACATGTTGTTTACCTAGGTACATTAGCAAGCTACATGTCCCGTTGAATATGGCCGGTGTCAGTAAATGTCAGCAAAAAGGCATAATGAAATTGTTGCAAACAGAGCTGCTTAGGCTGTTTTCATGTTATCCAGAGGTAAATAAATCATCGGCCATAGCGTTGTGTGCCCACTGAATGCAAGGAGATGGGTGGTGCTAAAGCTTAAGAGGGTGTAAACGATGCTGAATGTGTGTAGACAAAGAACAGCTCTTTCACCGAAACACTTAAATGCCATTTTCTCAAAAGTGAGTCTAGAAAGTTTATCAACTTTCAAAGCAGAATTACTTTCCCATTGTTCCTCAAATGCAGTGTATGATAAACCATTTTGTAGCCCTGAGTCTCTACTTTTATCCAATTTAAAAAACAGAAATTCAAATTGACCAAATCCAGGTGATGAGTCACATTATCATACAGTATGTGCTAATATGCATCTACTGATAAAACGCATTTGGATAAAAACATATTTTTTACGTTCAAACTGCTTTCCCGTGAAGTCGTGACTTGCAACATACGCTTAGTTTCCTGAATCGGGTCACATATGCTAGAATATGCTAAAATTACTTTGTTTCTTGGGTGGGACATCTGTTTTTGGGAAATGCTGGGTTATCGCATAGCCTCTCTGTTACGAATCCCTTTTGGCCCAACAGTCTAGGGGGGATGGTAGTGAGACCCGTAACATAACTCATGTAAATTATAATAGTGACAAAGTAAAAGTGAACGAAATAACCACGACAACCGAAATAATACCGTCAAACTCAGGGTTTATTTATAAACACACGGTAATGGGGGGGAGCAGGAAAAAGGGGCTGAGCTGGACCCAAGGAAAGAAACAATAAGTATTCAAAACACCCCTAAGCTAGACTAGCCTATTTCAACAACAGCTAACTAACCAAAAATACAGTGGGTGGTCCGCCCAGTTCTAACTAGTGTGTTTTAACAAAGTTTACCTACGGGTAGTGTATGCCCATGGGCGACTTGTCTTGGTTTCCCCTTTTCCCACCAGCAAACACCATAAGCAAAAACAATACTCACAGGAGATGACAAAGTGATTTGGAGGTGCTCAAACAAAAGAAGAGGTTAATTAATACACAAAGAGAGAGATCTACATACATGGCATTTACAAAGAGATTGTGCTACTGAAATCTATCAAGAGCAGAGATCTACCAACATGGCACTACAAAGATTGAGCTCTCCTGAAATCTACCAAGAACAGCAACAACATGGCATTACAAAGATTGAGCTCTCCTGAAATCTACCAAGAACAGTTATCTACCAACATGGCATTACAAAGATTGAGCTCTTGAACAAACAAATGATGGGGTTTTTAAACCATGGGGAAGGAACTGTGATAGGGTAAATCAAATCAAATTTTATTTGTCACATACACATGGTTAGCAGATGTTAATGCGAGTGTAGCGAAATGCTTGTGCTTCTAGTTCCGACAATGCAGTAATAACCAACAAGTAATCTAACTAACAATTCCAAAACTACTGTCTTGTACACAGTGTGAGGGGATAAAGAATATGTACATAAGGATATATGAATGAGTGATGGTACAGAGCAGCATAGGCAGATACAGTAGATTGTATCGAGTACAGTATATACATATGAGATGAGTATGTAAACAAAGTGGCATAGTTAAAGTGGCTAGTGATACATGTATTACATAAGGATACAGTCGATGATATAGAGTACAGTATATACGTATGCATATGAGATGAATAATGTAGGGTAAGTAACATTATATAAGGTAGCATTGTTTAAAGTGGCTAGTGATATATTTACATCATTTCCCATCAATTCCCATTATTAAAGTGGCTGGAGTTGAGTCAGTGTCAGTGTGTTGGCAGCAGCCACTCAATGTTAGTGGTGGCTGTTTAACAGTCTGATAGCCTTGAGATAGAAGCTGTTTTTCAGTCTCTCGGTCCCAGCTTTGATGCACCTGTACTGACCTCGCCTTCTGGATGATAGCGGGGTGAACAGGCAGTGGCTCGGGTGGTTGATGTCCTTGATGATCTTTATGGCCTTCCTGTGACATCGGGTGGTGTAGGTGTCCTGGAGGGCAGGTAGTTTGCCCCCGGTGATGCGTTGTGCAGACCTCACTACCCTCTGGAGAGCCTTACGGTTGAGGGCGGAGCAGTTGCCGTACCAGGCGGTGATACAGCCCGCCAGGATGCTCTCGATTGTGCATCTGTAGAAGTTTGTGAGTGCTTTTGGTGACAAGCCAAACATGGCTAGGAAACAGGAGGAGGTGTGTCTTCTGATTGATTGTTGACTGATTGGGGAGTGATGATTTTCACCTGTGAGGGGAGAATGAGAGAAAAGAAACACACACACACAGGATAACTGTATCCGTAACACTCCCACCCTTAAAAGAGCAACTCCAGGGGTTGCGACTACAGTATTTAAATGAACACTCACAACAAAGCAACAACCTTGCAAAACATACAGAAATCATCTTCACACACGAGACAAAGCATCTGCCAACACATTATCTGAACCCTTTTTGTGGCGGATCTCCAAATTATAATTTTGTACAATCAACGCCCAACGCATAAGGCGCTCGTTCTGGTTGTACATTCGGTGGAGAAAACCCCTTAGTTTATGGTCAGTATACACAATCACTGGTAGGGCACTGGAACCAATGTATACTTCAAAGTATTGCAGAGCCAACAACAAAGCAAGAGCTTCTTGTTCTATTGTCGCATAGTTTGACATTTATTAAATTTACGAGAAAAATAACAAACAGGATGATCTACTCCACTCTTGTCCTGCTGCAGTAGAACAGCACCAGCACCTCTGGCACTAGCATCTACCTCAAGCTTGAACGGTTGTTCAAAATCCGGAGCAGCAAGTACAGGGGTACTACATAAGAGTGCTTTCGCTGATTCAAAAGCTCTCTTACAATCAGGGGACAACACAAATGGTCTTGCCGGACTGAGCAAATCAGTCAATGGAGCAACTACCGCAGAGAAATTTTTACAGAAGCTACGGTAGTAGCCAACCATCCCTAAAAAGCGGCGTAGCTCTCGTCTAGTGGTAGGTGCAGGGAATGCAGTTATAGCCAAGACCTTGGCATCAACAGGGCGCACCTGTCCATGGCCAACCTCTTTACCGAGATAGGTAACAGTAGCCTTCCCAAACTCGCACTTTGCTAAGTTCAGGGTTAGAGAAGCAGCTGCCAACCGTTCACATACTACCCTTAGCGAGTCAACATGATCTGACCACTCAGACGAATGAATAAATCACTAGGTCATCAAGGTATGCACTACAATTAGGAACGCCAGCTAATACGGAGTTAACCAGTCGTTGGAAAGTGGCTGGTGCATTTCGCATCCCAAAAGCCATGACTGAGTACTGAAGGAAGTTGTCTGGGGTCACAAAGGCAGAAATCTCAGAAGCACGTGAAGTTAACGGAACCTGCCAGTAACCTTTTAAGAGGTCCAACTTGGTTACATACTTAGCAGCACCAATAGTATCGATACAGTCATCCAGTCTGGGTAACGGGAACGAATCTGGCAGTGTGACAGAATTTACCTTTCGATAATCCGTACATAACCTGGACGTACCATCAGGTTTAGGAACCAGAATGCAAGGAGAACTCCAAGGGCTTGAACTTGGCTTAGCCAGGTCATTCTCCAACAAATATCTCACCTCATCCCTCATTATCTTCCTCTTGGAAGTGTTGATACGATATGGGTGTTGCTTGATAGGAGTAGCATTTCCAACATTAATGTCATGTTCCAACACATTTGTGCGAGTAGGAACGTCATTAAAGAGACATGGAAAACTGTGTAGTAGCCTCACAATATCGTTAACAAAAACTGGTTACCCGATTTTGTCTTCGGTAACGGTCCAACACAATCAACCACCACATGCTTGAATGGTTCACCTATGACAGGTATTGGACAAAGAGGAGCGGGAGGAATAACCTGATTTGGTTTTCCTGTTATCTGACAGGTGTGGCATGTCCGACAGAACTGAGCCACATCTTGTTTTAAAACCGGCCAAAAAAAATGTCGAAGGATCCGATCATACGTCTTTGTAATTCCTAAATGACCAGACCACTGGTGATCATGAGCAAGGGATAACACATTTTGTCGAAAGGCTGTAGGAATCACTATTTGGTAAACAGCATTCCAATCTCCACCCGCGTCAACATGGGATTTCCATTTACGCATGAGGAGATTACCATCAATGAAGTAAGCCACGTTCTTCTTCTTCACATCTTCCAATGAGACAACACTAGTAAAACATTTAGCAAGTTTGTTGTCAACCTTTTGGTTAGCAATCAGCTGCTCACGAGTGACTGGTAACTGTATTGCATCAGCAATAAGTTCAACGTTCTTTGATTCTTTCCCGGGCTGTTTGTCAGAGGTGATCAGCTTCTCAGAGGTATCACACAATCCATCCTCTTGATCATCCTCTTTGAACAGAACAGTGTTCGACAAATCTATCACGTCACCCTCTTGTAGTGCCTGAGCACGAGTGACAGCACAAGCGGGGAACACATGTGGATAACTCTGTGCCAGCTCATTCGAAAGAGAGTGGTCACTTTTATCCAATACTTCCAATACGGGTACTACCTTTCCTCCAGCAATATCGTTACCCATTATAAAGGTCACACCTTTCACTGGCAACTTAGGACGTACCCCCACTCTGAATATTCCACTGATTAACTCAGAGTGTACTTTCACAAAGTGCAACGGCACTGGGACAAAACCCATTTCAATACCCTGCACTAACACACTGGAACCACAGTATGCATCGTCAGATAAGGGCAACACATCAGACAATATAAACGACTGCGCCGCACCAGTATCTCTAAGGATTTTAACCGGACGCTGAGACGCTTAGTCATTCTCTAGGGACACAAACCCCTCGGAAATGAATGGTTCATAACTGCGGTCGGGGACTGAGACTTTCAAACTACAGTTACCCTTAGGCACCTGTTTTGTTGCAGACCTCACAACCGTACGAATTAGACCAACACCTGTTGGCGGCTTGGCACGAAGAGGCATCCCTTGTTTGCGTTTAAGCAGGAAGCAATCATTAATCATATGTCCCACTTTATGACAATAGAAACAGGAACGCTCATTCTTCTGGCGTGCTTGATATACTACTGCTGGTCGACTAGGGCTAAAGGTAGGAAACTCAATGGTTCTACTCTCAGTTTGAGCCGAAAACACACTCTTGTGCGTCAACACAAACTCGTCTGCCAACACAGACGCTTCTGCCAGGGAGGATACTTTCTGTTCGTTTAGGTAAACTACAATGTGTTCGGGTAAGCAATTTTTAAATTCTTCCAACAAGATTAACTCCCGGAGAGAGTTGAAATCAGTTACCTTACTAGCAGCATGCCATTTATCAAACAGATTTCCCTTGTCTCTAGCAAATTCCACATAAGTCTTACTAGAAGACTTTCTATGAGACCTAAATCTCTGTCGGTATGCCTCAGGCACAAGCTCATAGGCACGAAGAACAGTAGCTTTGACCACTTCATAATTCAAACTGTCCTCTAGAGGTAGCGCTGACAAAACCTCTTGGGCTTTACCAGTTAATTTACACTGAAGTAATAGGCACCATACCTCTTCAGGCCACTTCAATGCTACGGCTATACGCTCAAATACACAAAAATAGGAGTCAACCTCCGACTCTCTGAACAAAGGTACTAAGGCTATCTGCCTACTAATGTCAAACGTGTTTGAGGACACAGCTGGTGAGGACGACTCACTAACAGTGACAGCAGGAACGAAGGCTAGCCTCGCTGTCTCTGCCTCCAGTTCCATCTGGCGCATTTTAAACGTCACCTGCCTCTGTTCTCGTTCTTTTTCTGCCTCAATTTTACACATCTCCAAATCTAAATGCCGCTGTTCTTTTTCTGCCTCAATTTTACCCATCTCCAAATCTAAATGCCGCTGTTCTTTTTCTGCCTCAATTTTACACATCTCCAACTGGAGAGTCTCTCGCCTAATTTGGGCTCTCTCTTCCACCTCTAGTTGTAACTGTGCTAAACGGACATCCCTCCTGGCATCACCGTTTGACAGTGGGGAGAGTGGTTCAAAATGGGACAATGTGGCTGGTGTTTTAGCCTCGCCCTCATTATCAGACACCAATGGGCTTACAGGAGCAGTAACATCCCCTACAGTGGTAGTATGCTCAGGCAGCGGTAACACAAGCACCTGCTCTTCCAACAATACATTTAACACTAGCTGTTTAACCTCCGCCTTAACTACACTCTGCGGAATCGATATTGAGTAATGGTCAGCCAAGGTCATTAAATCAACTCTACGACATTTGTCAAAAACCTCCCACGAAGGGTTATCCAAAAAGGACTTCAAATCAAAAGTAGCCATCTTACACTACTTCACAAGAGCCAACGAAAATAGCAAACACTAATGCTACTTCAGCTATGACGCTCAACACTGAACTATACCACTACAACAATCTACATGAGCGGCATGGGTGTCAGTAAAGACATATCCCGGATGAGCCCCCACTTATGTTACGAATCCCTTTTGGCCCAACAGTCTAGGGGGGATGGTAGTGAGACCCGTAACATAACTCATGTAAATTATAATAGTGACAAAGTAAAAGTGAACGAAATAACCACGACAACCGAAATAATACCGTCAAACTCAGGGTTTATTTATAAACACACGGTAATGGGGGGAGCAGGAAAAAGGGGCTGAGCTGGACCCAAGGAAAGAAACAATAAGTATTCAAAACACCCCTAAGCTAGACTAGCCTATTTCAACAACAGCTAACTAACTAACCAAAAATACAGTGGGTGGTCCGCCCAGTTCTAACTAGTGTGTTTTAACAAAGTTTACCTACGGGTAGTGTATGCCCATGGGCGACTTGTCTTAGTTTCCCCTTTTCCCACCAGCAAACACCATAAGCAAAAACAATACTCACAGGAGATGACAAAGTGATTTGGAGGTGCTCAAACAAAAGAAGAGGTTAATTAATACACAAAGAGAGAGATCTACATACATGGCATTTACAAAGAGATTGTGCTACTGAAATCTATCAAGAGCAGAGATCTACCAACATGGCATTACAAAGATTGAGCTCTCCTGAAATCTACAAAGAACAGCTATCTACCAACATGGCATTACAAAGATTGAGCTCTCCTGAAATCTACAAAGAACAGCTATCTACCAACATTACATTACAAAGATTGCGCTCTCCTGAAATCTACCAAGAACAGCTTTCTACCAACATGGCATTACAAAGATTGAGCTCTTGAACAAACAAATGATGGGGTTTTTAAACCATGGGGAAGGAACTGTGATAGGGTAGGAAACAGGAGGAGGTGTGTCTTCTGATTGATGGGTTGATTGTTGACTGATTGGGGAGTGATGATTTTCACCTGTGAGGGGAGAATGAGAGAAAAGAAACACACACACACACACAGGATACACACACAGGATAACTGTATCCGTAACACTCTCGCAAATGTTCCTTTCTTAGGATACCTAGAGGCAAAGTCATTACTATCCGTTGGGTGATTGGTTGAGGCTTCTTGGGTGCGTGAAGTCACTCCGAACCCTTATGCCACATTCACATCATGTCGGAAACTCGGAACGTCCGAGTTAAAATTAACATAGGTTATTTGCTTAGAGCTTCCTATTGGTTGATTCTGATACTTTCCAAGTCGGAAACCCGGGTATAATTTTTCTACAATGTGTAATCAAGTCGGAAATTTCAGAGTTTCCGACATGATGTGAACGTGGCATTATCAAAACACAAAACATGGCTGACAGTTTTCTTGCCTTGGATTTGAAACCAGAAGTAACCACCAAATTCAATGACAGTTAACTTAAAAAATATATATATAATCTAACATTCCCGTGCTCCAATAACATTGTCGCCGAATAGGGCTTGCTAGCTAGCTACAGTGTTGAGTCACCTCAGCAGTTTTCTTGTAAAACAGCTCAGCTAGCTAGCAAAATGTTCATTTGTGATGCTAGCTAGCTAACATATTAGCTAGACTGCGTCTAGACTTGGGAGCTCATGGGGGCTTCAAGAAACAGAGGATTAGATGATTTCATCATAGACAAAAACAACTGGCTACCAGAACTGATCCGATGGACATGGGGTAATGAAATTTGGTATGTAAGCCTTATGTATATGTCCTTAGAAGCTTTGTGAATATAAAGTCACTGCAGCCTTAGATGGTGCGTTCAGACCAGTTGGTAGCACTATAGATGTCATTGGTACCAGTGGCACCATAGTATACTAGAGCAATAACTAAGTGGACTTTGTCTCATGCAAATGAATGTTAGATTTTAATTATGTAGACAAACAATATGAAATATCCTGATTAGTGTAGCTGTATAATCACATATTTTTTGCCCTATTATGTGGTCTGAATATAGTGAAAATTTGATATTTTATTCTGTAAATTTAGAAAGCGGAATGCTTGCCGCTTGCATATCAGCGATTTACAGCTGTCAGATTGGAGTATTTTGGAATGCTAATGTTGAGTGTACCAACTGAGGGTAAAATCAACAAGGTAATTTTTTCATTGATTGCACATAAAGGAAGAAAGCTCCTACATGATAGTGCTTGATTTGTTATCCAACTGATCTTGTGTCCTTTCTATAATCCTGTGAACCCCATTCATTGCTGCTCACAGCTACAAAGATGGCTTTTTATAAATAATGTTTCAATGTTACATTTAACTGCTGACAATACTGTTATCTTGGCAATTTCTTTCTAGTTGATGTCAGAGGTCAGCATGTTGGAGAATTCGGAGCTCAGGGATGATAAATGAGTTTCCCACTAGTAATTACGAGTTTGAGTGGCGTTCAAGCGGGTGTTTCCTAGTCGTATGTGGTTATTACCACCTTCCCACTTGGTTATGAAGGCAGAATTAAGCCAGGCCTCAATAATGCCAGATAATTTCCATGTAGCAACACGTCCTCTGTTTGGCTACAACAGAAATGACAGAGTTTGCATTTGTTGTACCCCAAAATGAATTTCGAGAGGGACGATGGATATATCTCCATCCATTCATCAGTTAATCACTCAATATCTTAGGCACCACTGGCCCAATTTTGACGAAACATGAGTCTTGCCATAAAGGTCAAGCATTTCTAAAATTACACTGATTGTCCCAAGGGGGGTGCTATAGTAATCAATTGAAATTCTGAACATTAAACAAGCGTATCTCCAGTCCTGTTTGAGCTACAGTCATAGCTCAAACGATACATTTATTTCAGCCCCTAAGCAACACGTTTCCCATAAGGACCTATGAGCTACATCTAATAGATTTTCTGAAAATTATACTTTTTGTTCCTCACTAAACTTTGAACAAGCATATCTCCTGCTCCATTTGAGCTCCAGCCATGTAATTGTGTACATATATGCATCTCCTCATCAGAAACAAGTTTCCCATAAGGACCTTGATTGAGCCAATTTGACATTACCCAACACAAAGGATGGACGAACACAAGGACGAATGCAGTTCTGGTTGACATGCTCCCTTCCTGAGCACAAAAAAAGAAAACATTTCAACTCTTAAATTATGAGGAATCAAAGGTAAGTTCTAACCATTTCTTATCATAGAAATCGCGGAGGCCCAATCAAAAGCACCTGTTAGAGACAGACAGGTAGAATGGTGAATGAGTTGAGCACCTCACCTCCTCATTTTCACCTTTATTTAACCACGTAGGCTAGTTGAGAACAAGTTCTCATATACAACTGCGACCTGGCCAAGATAAAGCGAAGCAGTTTGACACATACAACAACACTGTCACACTGTTCGTAATAATGATGGTCAGACCAAGGCGCAGCGTACGTAGAGTTCCACATCATTTTAATGAATAAAGTGAAACTTAAGCAAATACAAAACAAATAAAGAATAAACTAACCTTGACGACAATGCAGTGCTAACAGGCAACTAAACATAAACAATATCCCATAACCCACAGGTGGAAAAAATGCTACTTAAGTATGATCCCCAATTAGAGACAACGATAACCAGCTGCCTCTAATTGGGAATCATACAAATCACCAACATAGAAAATCAAACATAGAACCCCAAATAGAAAATATAAATTAGAACAACCCCCCAGTCACACCCTGACCTACTCTACCATAGAAAATACAGGCTTTCTATGGTCAGGACATGACAAACAGAGTTACACATGGAATAAACAAACATATAATCAATAACACAGAAGAAAAATCTATATACAGTGTGTGCAAAGGATAAGAGAGGTAAGGCAATAAATAGGCCATGGTGGCGAAGTAATTACAATATAGCAATTAAACACTGGAATGGTAGAATGTGCAGAAGATGAATGTGCAAGTAGAGATACTGGGGTGCAAAAGAGCAAGATAAATAAATAAATACAGTATGGGGATGAGGTAGATTGGATGGGCTATTTACAGATGAGCTATGTACAGGTGCAGTGATCTGTGAGCTGTTCTGACAGCTGGTGCTTAAAGCTAGTGAGGGAGGTAAGAGTCTCCAGCTTTAGTGATTTTTGCAGTTCGTTCCAGTCATTGGCAGCAGAGAACTGGAAATAGAGGCGGCCGAAGGAAGAATTGGCTTTGGGGGTGACCAGTGCGATATACCTGCTGGAGCGCGTGCTACAGGTGGGTGCTGCTATGGTGACCAGTGAGCTGAGATAAGGCGGGGCTTTACCTAGCAGAGACTTATAGATGACCTGGAGCCAGTGGGTTTGACGACGAGTATGAAGCGAGGCCAACGAGAGAGTACAGGTCGCAATGGTGGGTGGTACAGTATATGGGGCTTTGGTGACAAAACGGATGACACTGGTTGACTGCATCCAAATGGTTGAGAAGAGTGTTGGAGGCTATTTTGTAAATGACATCGCCGAAGTCGAGGATCGGAAGGATGTTCAGTTTTACGAGGGTATGTTTGGCAGCATGAGTGAAGGATGCTTTGTTGCGAAATAGGATGTTTAATGTGAGTCTGGAAGGAGAGTTTACAGTCTAACCAGACACCTAGGTATTTGTAGTTGTTCACATATTCTAAGTCAGAACCGTCCAGAGTAGTGATGCTGGACGGGTGGGCAGGTGCGGGCAGCGATCGGTTGAAGAGCATGCATTTAGTTTTACTTGCATTTAAGAGCAGTTGGAGGCCACGGAAGGAGAGTGGTATGGCATTGAAGCTCATCTGGAGGTTAGTTAACACAGTGTCCAAAGAATGGCCAGAGGTATGCAGAATGGTGTCGTCTGCGTAGAGGTGGATCAAAGAATCACCAGCAGCAAGAGCAACATCATTGATGTATTCAGAGAAGAGTGTCAGCCCGAGAATTGAACCCTGTGGCACACCCATAGAGACTGCCAGAGGTCCGGACAACAGGCCCTCCGATTTGACATACTGAACTCTTTTAGAGAAGTAGTTGGTGAACCAGGTGAGGGAATTATTTGAGAAACCAAGGCTGTTCAGTCTGCCGATGAGAATGCTGTGATTGACAGAGTCGAAAGCCTTAGCCAGGTCGATGAATACGGCTGCACAATAATGTCTCTTATCGATAGCGGTTATGATATCGTTTAGGACCCTGAGCATGGCTGAGGTGCACCCATGACCAGCTCTGAAACCAGATTGCATAGCGGAGAAGGTACGGTGGGATTCGAAATGGTCGGTAATCTGTTTGTTAACTTGGCTTTCAAAGACCTTAGAAAGGCATGGTAGAATAGATATACAGTGCCTTGCGAAAGTATTCGGCCCCCTTGAACTTTGCGACCTTTTGCCACATTTCAGGCTTCAAACATAAAGATATAAAACTGTATTTTTTTGTGAAGAATCAACAACAAGTGGGACACAATCATGAAGTGGAACGACATTTATTGGATATTTCAAACTTTTTTAACAAATCAAAAACTGAAAAATTGGGCGTGCAAAATTATTCAGCCCCTTTACTTTCAGTGCAGCAAACTCTCTCCAGAAGTTCAGTGAGGATCTCTGAATGATCCAATGTTGACCTAAATGACTAATGATGATAAATACAATCCACCTGTGTGTAATCAAGACTCCGTATAAATGCACCTGCACTGTGACAGTCTCAGAGGTCCGTTAAAAGCGCAGAGAGCATCATGAAGAACAAGGAACACACCAGGCAGGTCCGAGATACTGTTGTGAAGAAGTTTAAAGCCGTATTTGGATACAAAAAGATTTCCCAAGCTTTAAACATCCCAAGGAGCACTGTGCAAGCGATAATATTGAAATGGAAGGAGTATCAGACCACTGCAAATCTACCAAGACCTGGCCGTCCCTCTAAACTTTCAGCTCATACAAGGAGAAGACTGATCAGAGATGCAGCCAAGAGGCCCATGATCACTCTGGATGAACTGCAGAGATCTACAGCTGAGGTGGGAGACTCTGTCCATAGGACAACAAACAATCAGTCGTATATTGCACAAATCTGGCCTTTATGGAAGAGTGGCAAGAAGAAAGCCATTTCTTAAAGATATCCATAAAAAGTGTTGTTTAAAGTTTGCCACAAGCCACCTGGGAGACACACCAAACATGTGGAAGAAGGTGCTCTGGTCAGATGAAACCAAAATTGAACTTTTTGGCAACAATGCAAAACGTTATGTTTGGCGTAAAAGCAACACAGCTCATCACCCTGAACACACCATACCCACTGTCAAACATGGTGGTGGCAGCATCATGGTTTGGGCCTGCTTTTCTTCAGCAGGGACAGGGAAGATGGTTAAAATTGATGGGAAGATGGATGGAGCCAAATACAGGACCATTCTGGAAGAAAACCTGATGGAGTCTGCAAAAGACCTGAGACTGGGATGGAGATTTGTCTTCCAACAAGACAATGATCCAAAACATAACGCAAAATCTACAATGGAATGGTTCAAAAATAAACATATCCAGGTGTTAGAATGGCCAAGTCAAAGTCCAGACCTGAATCCAATCGAGAATCTGTGGAAAGAACTGAAAACTGCTGTTCACAAATGCTCTCCATCCAACCTCACTGAGCTCGAGCTGTTTTGCAAGGAGGAATGGGAAAAAATGTCAGTCTCTCGATGTGCAAAACTGATAGAGACATACCCCAAGCGACTTACAGCTGTAATCGCAGCAAAAGGTGGCGCTACAAAGTATTAACTTAAGGGGGCTGAATAATTTTGCACGCCCAATTTTTCAGTTTTTGATTTGTTAAAAAAGTTTGAAATATCCAATAAATGTCGTTCCACTTCATGATTGTGTCCCACTTGTTGTTGATTCTTCACAAAAAAATACAGTTTTATATCTTTATGCTTGAAGCCTGAAATGTGGCAAAAGGTCGCAAAGTTCAAGGGGGCCAAATACTTTCGCAAGGCACTGCAGGTCTGAAGCAGATTGGGTCTAGAGTGTCTCCCCCTTTGAAGAGGGGGATGACCGCGGCAGCTTTCCAATATATGTGAATCTCAGACGATAAGAAAGAGAGGTTAAACAGGCTAGTAGTACGGGCTGCAACAATTTCGGCAGAAAATTTTCAGTCCAGATTGTCTAGCCCGGCTGATTTGTAGGGGTCCAGATTTTGCAGCTCTTTCGGAACATCAGCTATCTGGATTTGGGCAAAGGAGAAGTGGGGGAGGTTTGGGCAAGTTGCTGTGGGGAGCGCAGGGCTGTTGACCGGGGTAGGGGTAGCCAGGTGGCTTTCCTAACTTCCTGTGTATGTTTGTCCCTAACTTTCCTGAAAAGTTGCATATCACGGGGGCTGTTCGATGCTAATGCAGAACGCCACAGGATGTTTTTGTGCTGGTCAAGGGCAGTCAGGTCTGGAGAGATCTGTTCCTGGTTCTACATTTTTTGAAAGGGGCATGCTTATTTAAGATGGTGAGGAAAGCACTTTTAAAGAATAGCCAGGCATCCTCTACTGACGGGATGAGGTCAATATCTTTCCAGGATACCCTGGCCAGGTCGATTAGAAAGGCCTGCTCGCAGAAGTGTTTTAGGGAGCGTTTGACAGTGATGAGGGGTGGTCGTTTGACCGCAGACCCATTACGGATGCAGGCAATGAGGCAGTGACTGCTGAGATCTTGATTGAAAACAGCAGAGGTGTATTTGGAGGGCAAGTTGGTTAGGATGATATGAGGATGCCCGTGTTTACGGATTTGGGGTTGTACCTGGTGGGTTCATTGATCATTTATGTGAGATTGAGGGCATCAAGCTTAGATTGTAGGATGGCTGGGGTGTTAAGCATGTCACAGTTTAGGTCACCTAGCAAGACGAGCTCTGAAGATAGATGGGGGAAATCAATTCACATATGGTGTCCAGGGCACAGCTGGGGGCAGAAGGTGGTCTATAGCAAGCGGCAACAGTTAGAGACTTGTTTCTGGAAAGATGGATTTTTGAAAGTAGAAGTTCGAATTGTTTGGGTACAGACCTGGATAGTAAGCCTGCAGAGTTCTGTCTATCTCTGCAGTAGATTGCAACACCGCCCCCTTTGGCAGTTCTATCTTGTCGGAAAATGTTATAGTTAGGGATTGAAATGTCAGGGTTTTTGGTGGACTTCCTAAGCCAGGATTCAGACACGGCTAGGACATTCGGGTTGGCAGAGTGTGCTAAAGCAGTGAATAAAACAAACTTAGGGAGGAGGCTTCTAATGTTAACATGCATGAAACCAAGGCTTTTACGGTTACAGAAGTCAACAAATGAGAGCACCTGGGGAGTAGTAGTGGAGCTAGGCACTGCAGGGCCTGGATTAACCTCTACAATCACCAGAGGAACAGAGGAGGAGTAGGATGAAGGTACGACTAAAGGCTAACAGGACTGGTCATTTAGTGCGTTCAGAGCAGAGAGTAAAAGGAGCAGGTTTCTGGGCGTGAGAGAATAGATTCAAGGCATAATGTACAGACAGAGGTATGGTAGGATGTGAGTACATTGGAGGTAAACCTAGGCATTGAGTATTGATGAAAGAGATATTGTCTCTAGAGACGTTTAAACCAGGTGATATCACAGCATATGTGGGAGGTGGAACTAAATGGTAGGTTAAGGCATATTATTTTCAGAAGATGTACAAAGCCTTAGCCAATTCAGTCAGAGCTCTCAATGTGACCTCTTTATTGTTGCCTTATCAGGTTGAGCTACTGGAAGAGGTGGGGAAGCAACTGGATTTCGGCCACCCTAGATCCAGATGCTTGGGAGGAGATTTGTGTGGTTACAGATCTAAACCTCTGCCTCCCGTAGTGCCATTCAAGGCTGTGGTCGTACCATGAGCCTAGCAGTGATGGGAGAAAGGGCACTTTGGCTGAGCTTATCCAGCTTAAAATACAAAGAAAAGGTGGACCTCATGGAAGCCCCAGTGACACCCAAGGAGTTGTTGGGGCCCCCTGAATCACCATGTGACAGAAGTGTGACATGCACAAGAAAGAAGGTGAAGCCTTCAACTTCTGCTTGCCCCTCAGACCAGAGCACCGTGGCAGCCCGTTGATTCCTGCATCTCACCCCAGCCTCACAGCTGGGACAGGGCAACATGCTGGCCTTGAGGTCCCTCGCGACGGAGCAGTTTGACAAGACTCCGGCTAGATCTCTGAACCAGGCCAAACCTGTAAGTAAGCAGTCCTACAGTAGGCTGCAGCAGGGTTCCACCCTTATAACCCTCCTGGGGGAGGTAAGCTAAGGAGGATAGAGGAGACGCACATTTTGTTCCACCCGAGTGCCTCCCTCCCTCAGGCTCTCCCTCCAGTGTTTTAGCCAGGGGCAGAAGTCTGCATGTGAGCCCTCCTTCCGGTCTCAAGACACACTGTGGCCCTTTTCCCCTTGCCTATGGCCCTTTTTTTGCCTCTAACTGTTATTGCACGAGCAGGGCTTGTTTTTTCATCAATAACTAGGGTACTGGCAGAGTTAGTTTATCACTAAATTAATCACTAACATTTTGAAGCTGAGACATTTGCGCATGCTCTGCTGAGTAGTAGTCTGACTAAGATCATACTATGGTGTCAAAAGTGCTTCAACATAGTCAAATATAAGGCAGGCAGTGGTGTAAAGTACAGTGCTTAATAAAATAAAAAAACTTTAAAGTACTACTTAAGTCGTTTTTAGGGTATCTGTACTTTACATTTTGACAACTTTTACTTTACTACATTCTTAAAGAAATTAATGTACTTTTTTACTATATTTTCCCTGACACACACAAAAATACTCATTATATTTTGAATGCTTAGCAGGACAGAAAAATTGTCAAATTCACACACTTATTAGACAGCAAGGCAGGGCTCTCCATATGTGATGCATCAAAACAAGTATTTGAAAGAGAACTTTGAGGTTACTTTGGTGAGATGTACGACCGCATTTCCCTGCCTGCAAGAGTGTGAGGAAGAGAAGCATGCTTGAGAATGACCAGAGGGCGGGAGAGTGGCTTCTTATAAGGAGGTGAGGGGGTGTACCTCATTGGTCCTTCTGAGAGTATTGTTGATCCTGGCCAATCACTATATTTGATACACTCATAACATCAGCGAATCGGAGTATACGATTATCTAATGATCAACGTTACCGGATGACATCATAAGCAAACATATACGCTGAGTGAACGAAACATTAAGAACACCTGCTCTTCACATGAGATAGACTGGCCAGGTGAATCCAGGTGAAAGCTATGATCCCTTATTGATGTCACTTGTTAAATCCACTTCAATCCGTGTAAATAAAGGGGAGGAGACAGGTTAAAGGAGGATTTCTAAGCCTTGAGACAATTGATACATGGATTGTGTATGTGTGCCATTCACAGGGTGAATAGGCAATACAAGAGATATAAGATTTTTACAACTCAATGTTAGGAAGGTGTTCTTAATGTTTAGTACACTCAGTTTAAATGAAATTATTAATGTGCTTTTCACAATCAATGGTTTTGGACGGACAACTCCATGACTCCAAATACTCCTCCTTTGTTGTTGTTGTAGGTTTCTTACGCTTATGCTGTGTTCATAACCAAGTGGGAAGGTGGTAATTACCAGTTGGATGCATTCATGTCCTTTGAACTTGTTGAGAAACGCTGTTTGGCTAATGGCCATCAAGCTGCATCAACTGAAAGTACATATGTCATGCATTTAAACAAATGATGTTCAAAAACCATAGTTTTTAATAAAAAATGTTTGACTGTTACATTTAACTGCCGCCAATGCTGTTATCGAGGTAATTTCCTTAGTAGGTCACATCAGAGGTCAGCATGTGGGAGAAGTCGGAGCACAGGGATGATAGATGGGTTTCCCACTAGTACGAGTTGGAGGGGCGTTCAAGTGGATTTTTCCAAGTCGTATGTGGTAAATACCACCTTTCCATTTGGTTAGAAAATCAGCATTGTCATAGATAGATGAATGAAAAGACCTACCTAAGTTTTCCAGCTGCTCCAAGGCCTTCTTCTTGAATCCAACTAATGAGAGATGTTAAGGATTAGCACCAAAATACAAAGACTCAACTCTTCATGCAAAATTATATGAAGTGTAAGAAAACAAATAATACCAGGCAGGCATTCTCACACTCTATAACATTCAATGCCGCAGTGCAAATAGCCTTGCCATATTCATTTGTAGAATAGCATTTGTAAGTGTCTACCTCCTCTCCAGACACTCTGGGAATCTGGTGAAATAAATCAACTATAAAAGGACAACTGACTGGATTCATGGGTTATACGCATGCTATTGCACAAGGTTAGATTCACCTCTAAAGTGTATTCACCAGTAGCTTCTACATATTTGTTTTTCTGTGTTGAAATATCTCTGTGTCTGACATATCCCCCTTGGCTCTTCCCCACGTCACTACCAGTTTGGGATCCCCACACACATGGGCTTTGAAAATGACTCATTTACATGTAGGATGTGCAAAAACATGAATTCATGATAAAATACCTCAATCCCAATGTGAATTACACTCAAAAAGCTATTGCACATAGACCAATACTGAGAGGGCATAGGTCTGATACAGATCTCCTAAAACATCCAAGGGGCTCACCCTCTTGAATGATTAGAGTGATGGGAAGTCCTCTTTTTATTTATTTAACTAGGCAAGTCAGTTAAGAACAAATTATTTTTTTACAATGACGGCTTAACCCAGATGACGCTGAGCCATATGTGCACTGCCGTATATCAATCCCAATCATGGCCAGTGGTGATACAGCCTGGAATTGAACCAGGTTCTATAGTGACACCTCTAGCACTGAGTGTCACGATTCTTCAAAGTCGAACCCAGAAGCAGACCAGGACAAGGAGAGTAGGAAAAAGGTGAGTATTTATTTACAAGTGAATGGGTATGTATATCCAGGTGGTGTAGCAGGTAGCGGTGATGAGTTGATGGGAGTAAATAGGTGGATCCAATGGGGAAGCGGAATCCTCTGACGACCAGGCGGGAATGGGGTAAATGATCCGGGTGAGTAACTGAAGACAGAACAAACAGAGGTAAGTTCAAGGCAAGCAATACGTAACAAACAACAAAACAAATCCTATCCAACTTGAGGCTGATACTCTGGCACAACATACTGTTCATAGCTAACGATCCGGCAGGGAATGGATGTCAGGTCAGAGCTTTTGAAGGGGAGAGGTGATGATCAGGACAGGTGTGCAGATTACTGATGGGATACAGGTGCGGGTGAACATCGATCTCCCAACAAGCTAATTCGCCCGGCAACCAGACAGGGTGCGTTCCAGGACACCGGAAACACACTCCAGGACAGAAACACAGGCAAACACAGACTCAGGAAGCGGGATTCGTGACAGTACCCCCCCTCCGACGAACGCCACCGGGCGGACTACCTGGAGCGCCAGGGTGCAGGCGGTAAAAGTCACGAAGCAGGTCGTCATCAAGGATCTGACGCCGAGGAATCCAACTCCTCTCCTCTGGACCATATCCTTCCCAATCCACGAGATATTGGAACCCTCAACCCCGCCGTCTGGAGTCCATGATGCGTCGCACCGTGTAGACAGGACCACCTCCGATCATCCGCGGAGGAGGAGGACGAGGAGGAGGGGGCAACAGAGGACTGAGGTGAACCGGCTTGAGGCAGGAGACATGAAAGGTGGGGTGTACTCGAAGCGTTGCCGGCAATTTGAGTTGGACCACAGCAGGGTTAATGATTCTCTCCACCACGAACGGACCAATGAACTTTGGTGACAGTTTCCTCGACTCAGTCCGTAGAGGAAGATCCCGTGTAGCCAACCCCACCTTATCTCCGATGGTATAAGCGGGAGCAGGAATACGGCGACGATTCGCCTGGATCTGATACCGGTCAGAAACTCTAAGGAGGACCTTCCTGGCCCGATGCCAGGTCCGGTGGCAACGACGAATGTGGGCCTGGACAGAAGGGACCGAAAGATCCCTCTCCTGAGAAGGAAACAAGGGAGGTTGGTATCCGTACAGGCATTGGAAGGGAGACATCCCAGTGGCAGATGAAGGAAGGGTATTATGAGCATACTCGACCCAGGGTAATTGAGATGACCAAGAGGTGGGATCAGAGGAGACAAGACTCCATCTTCTGGTTGGCTCTCTCCGCCTGACCATTAGATTGGGGGTGAAATCCAGATGTGAGACTGACTGTAGCTCCAATGGCCAAACAGAAGGATTTCCAGACAGCAGAGGTAAACTGAGGACCACGGTCAGAAACAATGTCACAGGGCAACCCGTGGACCCTGAACACCTCCCTAACCAGGATATCGGACGTCTCAGTGGCAGAAGGCAGCTTGGAGAGGGGAACAAAGTGAGCAAACTTGCTGAATCTATCCACAATGGTCAGAATAACCGTGTTACCAACAGAAGAGGGCAACCCCGTGACAAAATCCAGGGCCAGATGCGACCAAAGTCGCCGGGGAATAGGTAGGGGGTGAAGAAGCCCAGAGCTGGCCCGATTGGTACTCTTATTCTGCGCACAAACAGGACAAGCGGCAACAAACCTCCGGGTATCTTCTCCCATGGCAGGCCACCAAAATCGTCTGCGCAGTAGCGCCATAGTCCGAGCAACACCAGGGTGACAAGCTATCTTGCTGGCGTTGGACCACTGAAGGACAGCAGAACGAACCGACTCAGGCACAAACAACCGACCGGGTGGACCGTTACCGGGTCCGGGCTGTGTCCGAAGAGCCGCCATCACCTCCTCCTCAATCCTCCATGTAACGGCTCCCACGACAACGTTCTGGGGAAGAATCGTCTCAGTCTTGGCCTTACTCTCCTCCGTCTTGGAGAACATCCGGGACAGGGCGTCCGCCTTCCCGTTCTTCGACCCAGGTCGGAACGTCAGGGAAAAATTGAAGCGTCCAAAAAACAAAGCCCACCGGGCCTGACGAGAGTTGAGACGTTTAGCCGATTGCACGTAAGCCAGATTCTTGTGGTCAGTCCAGACCACAAACGGTTGCTCCGCTCCCTCCAACCAGTGACGCCACTCCTCCAAGGCAAGCTTCACAGCGAGAAGCTCCCGGTTACCCACATCGTAGTTTCTTTCAGCTGGAGAAAGACGACAAGAGTAGAAGGCGCAGGGATGGAGTTTACCGTCAGTGGAGCTACGCTGGGACAGGATGGCGCCCACCCCCACATCAGACGCATCCACCTCCACAACGAACTGACGGGAAGTGTCAGGTTGAGAGAGAATCGGGGCGTTGGTGAATCGGCTCTTCAAATCTAGAA